>NW_015664196.1:160898-198522 GCF_001515625.1 Sinocyclocheilus rhinocerous | reverse complement strand
GGTTGGAGATTCGGACTTTTAACCCAAATGTTGCGAGTTCGAGTCTCAGGGCCGGCAGGAATTGTCGGTGGGGGGAGTGAATAACCAGCGCTCTCTTCCACCCTCAATACCATGACTGAGGTGAGACCCTTGAGCCAGGCGCCGCAGCACCGGCTGCCCACTGCTCTGTGTGTGTTCACTACTCACTGTTGTATGTGCATTCAACAAAATACTGACACAAGGGGATGATCCTTTTTCCAACTCAGTGATTGTTTTTTATTTATTTATTTTTCTGACATGTTGGTGTTATCTTTCACTTAGATGTTATAAGTTGCACTGAGTAAATACAGCTGGATAAAACAAAAACTGTGTCCGTCTTCATTTCAGGCTGCAAAGCAACAAAATGTGATTATTTTAAAGGGGGCTGATTCTTTTCTATACCCAGTGTATGAGATGCTGTCCAATATCTAGACATTATAAAAGTTAATGAAATGCCATATATGGTTTAGAGATTTCCTTTCCCTCTTTTTAATCTCTATTCCATACTGAGGCCCAACTCACATGGCTCTTTAGATGAGAGGAAACCGCAGTGATGGGCTGGCATGATAACACGTTCTCAGCAGGAGCTGTAGACTATCACTGAATGTGTGTGCCAGATCTGTCCACACCATGTCCCGCACAGTACAACACACCACAATATACCACCTGCTTCAAAGCCCTCGCAACAGCAAAAAACATGTTTTTTGCCAGCAAGATAACAGGCGGAATGCGGAGGGCCATTTTATTAGCCTTCGTTTCCTCTCAACATTCCTCCAGGAGCTGTGAGATGGGGAGAGTATTGCTGACTGCTACCAGAAATGCAATTACTGTGGGGAGTAGGAAGCCAGGATGCACAACACTGTGAGGGAAATGTATATTTTATTAACTTACAACCCTGACCTTTCCACTGTCTAGCAGGAATTCTTCAGACAGCCAGAATGTGTGTGGAAGTCTGTTTAATAGAGAGAGGGAGTCTCTCATATAGCCTGGAGCAGGTGTGCCCCGTGACGTGCTTTGAAAAGGTAAGTTTCCAGACTTCTAGGGTTTATGAGGGTGAAAGGTTTACAGACTGGATAACTCAGAGAGAACAGTCAAGAAAGGGAACTCTGGAATTGCATGTATGTGTCTGCAAAGACATGTAAAATCATGTGTGTTAGGAGCTTTGTGCACATACCCAGTGTGAATTTATTTGAGTGTGTGATACTGTTGCAATCATTTAGAAGCCATGAGGTGAAAGATGTTTGTGTGATAGTGGAAGGAGAACTGCTCTCATCACACGCTGTGGCAGGGACAACAGGAACACACAGGTGTACTTGAGGACCTGGCAGGTCTGTCTGACTCCAGATAAGCCGGGCAGTTTCTAGGTGGTAGCCGGATATGGGATTATTAACAATGATAAAAGACTATTTGCACAGATTGGCTGCACAAATGAGGAGACGTTTCTGTCTCAGATTTTACGTAGAGATTGACCGATGTGATAACTCAAAGTCGTTGCACTGACCCATTTTTATGTACGTTGTGGATTTATGGATCCAGTTAAGCAACTTACTCAAATGCAGAGGTTAGAGCAGCTGTTTTTTTGCTGCCTCTCAAAGATTCAATATGTTGTAAATATTAATGTCTTTCAACATTATCAGGCTGTTTCTGTCTGTTTAGTCATTTCTGGCCTGCTTTGAAGCATATACTCATCTCTGCTTTACAGTCACTGAATAATTAAGAGTTGGATATTTGCTTCCAAATACTCTTGTATAGTTGCTGAATTCTAGAAAATGTTAAATCACTGTTAATGTGATGCAAAGCCACTACAACACAGACGCAATAAAGCAATAAAGAAACGACTGTTCAATGTGAAATCACTTATTTAAAGAGCAGCAGGCTAGTGAAGAAAACTATATTTAGTGAATGATTGTCTTTTGAGCAATACAGCGGTGTACTTTCCTGCTTCTAGAGGGCCACCCACTTGCAGAGTTTAGCTCTAACTCCAATTAAACACATCTGACCCAGCTAATCAAAATCTTACAAGGATTACTAAAAGATTGGGGCAAGTTGAAGCTAAACTCTGCAGGACGTTATCCTTCCAGAAGTAGGATTGGATACCCCTGTTCTAAAACAATAATGTGTGTACATACTGTACACACACCATTGACCAGTGTTGTCTTCAGTTTATTTCTTTATTCACCTACTGGACCATTCAGTATAGCTGTATGAAGATTCGCTTCACCAAACTTGAGCATCTTTCATTAAGAGTATCTTTCATAAAGTTCAGCCATCAAGTTCCTCCTGGGAAGTAGCTTCAGACCTTTTGAACAGATCTAAATTTTGGTACAAGCTGATTCTAGAAGAGATAGAGCATCTATAACTATTTGCAAGGATGCCAGATTGCCTCATAACATTGTTCACTTAATTTGTAGTTATCCTTGAGCAGTCATGACTTACTCTCCATTCCTCACTGGATCCTATTTGAGAGTAACATCACTGATTTTGACCAATCTTATCTTGAGCTCAATAAAGTTCATAAGAAAATACTCTTTTTGAACTTTACAAACATTCACATTAGGTAAGCTTCACACATTGTCACAAAAGCGAGCTTATTTCCTTTTTGTGACCTCATAGTTATTTCTTCATACTGTGTTGTTGGCCCACCTTTGTGAAACACCGTCGCGCCTGGCAACTAATTGTAACCAACAAGCTTGGACAATACAACGAGTAACACCTGCAGCTTATCTAAAGGGAGAGAAATTAAGAACCACAGACAGACATTTGTTGCATCAGAAATCATACTGTACCATATTCAACGATAAACTTACAGTACTTCTCAATAGTTGAAGAAGTATAGTACGAGTTCACACTAGAGCAGGGGTTCTCAACTCTGGCCTTCGAGGTTTACTGTCCTGCAGAGTTGAGCTCCAAGCCTAATCAAGCTCAACTGACTATAACTTTCAGATCCTGAAGACCCCGATTAACTTGTTCAGGTGTGTTTAATTAGGACTGGAGCTAAACTCTACAGGAGAGTGGACCTTGAGGACATTGGATCCCAACCTTGATCCTGAAATATCCCCAACATTGCCCATTTTTTATGTCTCACTAATCAAATCAAGCCTGATTCAACTGATCAGATATCTAGATCTGTATATATCTGACTCTACCTGGTCAGATAGGAGGGTTAGATAAGGGAGACACATCCAAAATGCATACTGTTGGGGTTACACCAGGACCACTTGTTGGGAAACACTGCACTAGAGAACTTACCAGAGTGCACTCAGAAGCTGGAGCTTCTTGTCTGTCTTGTCCTTCTTGTGGGGCAGTTGCAGCACTGACCCAACTTGGAGGATGAGAATCAGAGCATGCAGAAAATTAGAGAGTGAATTCATAGGCTAGATCTGGAGAGGTTAAACAGTTCTGTCAGTGGTGTGATATACATCAACATTGACATGGTACATTGGGGCCATAAGTACTTCTTAGATTCTGATGAATTATGCCATTTGATATCCTGAAATCATACTGCTCCGTAGGGCCAATTCTAAAAATGTCACCAAAGAGCTGTTCATGTTGTGCAGTCCAGTGAATATCCCCAGAGAGATACTTATTTCTCTCTTTTCCACTGCATGGTACGGCACGGTACGGCTCGGTACAGTTCACTTTTGGGGGTTTTTCCACTGGGTACAGTACCTGGTACCTGGTACTTTTTTTAGAAACCGAGCCGAGCCGTGCTGTACCGTCCCTTACTGAGCCGTGCCGAGCCAAGTCGTACCACGCAGTGGAAAAGCGCCATTAGAGCCTATGGTATAACAACACTGCAAGAGGATTCTGCTTTAGGTGTTGTTGGATGATGGATGTGACTGGGACCTCACGCTCTGCTACCTTTTCTTTAATCTCAGAGGTGCCTCAGGCTTTGACCAACTTCACCCCTTTGAGTCGCTGTTTTGGTGGCAGCCTCTAGGTCTCCATGTCACAAAGAAATCCATGAGGGAGGAATGAATTGAATGAGTCATGCCCTTAGTACATGGTCACATGCCTGAACCCAACAGCATGAAGCAAGAAACCTCATCGCAGATATGCTACTGTGTACCTCAATGACATGGCAGTCCACTTTGAGAACTGGGAGAAGGTGTCATATCCTACACACATTCCTCATGATGAACACCTCTCATTGAGGCTGTAGTTGTGAAGAGCTGTGGAGTGGAGCATTGTGATCTCAACTAAGTTCTGGACCACTGGCTCTGAAAATGCTAGATAATTTGGGTCCCTGGCCTCCCAGTTTCAATTCTAAAAAGAGAGTATGACAAAGAGGCTTGGAGTAATAAAGTCCCCTGGACCTTCACAAGGATCGGAGAGTCTATTTAGAACTATCAGTTTATATATGGTTTCTGATTGACCCACCACCTCCGCTAGCTAATTAGCCCAGACAGGACAAGTGTGTGTGCGTGTGTGAGCCTGATTTTTCACTAGATACAGCATAACGTCATCATAAATGATTTATGAATAGAGCACGATTTGCACGGTTCCCTTAGTCAATCGAACAAGTAATTAGAAAGTACCTATTGTTTCAATGTGCAACCACATATCTGGCCAGCACTCTGCTATCAAAGAATATAAATGATCTTGGTCAGTAATCAAAGGAGAGTTGGCCTAAATCATTACTTTAGTATTTATGCTTGTTATAAATAATCTGAATGGACAAGAAAAACAAAGGTTTTGTTTTCTGCCTTTTTGTTAAGGCAGATTTTTCTATAATTTAATTCCCATGCTCATGATACAGAAGTAATATTAAAATGTGTCGTCAGTAGTTTTTTTTTTTTTTTTTTGTCAGTTTGTAATAAGCAATTTCTGAAACCACCAGGGACAGTGCAACCCACCTTCATGATTGCATACAGAATTGGTTTGAATTGCTCTGATTTATTTTGATATATAGTTTTTCACATACAAGTCTTAATTAATACTTGATTGGACATAATTGAAACAGTTTGCGTGATTATGAATAATTTGGCAATACATTATTCTAATGTAAAAATAAATGTTAATAATCCCTTATACAAAGAAGTTAGGCATTTGTTTATCTTAGTTTCTGTCTGTTTTCCCCTTGGAAACCCAGTTAAATTAGAAACCCCCAGTGATCCAATGCACTTCAGCTATGAGTGATTTCCTTGCTTTGTTTCTGTTTATGCTGTGTTGGCCACACTTGATGGTTGATGTTTTGGTAATTTATGATAATGTTGTGTTGTTAAGTGTTGTTTGCTTTGCTAATGTTATTGAATCCCTGAGGGTCAGGGTAGTATTGACATTGTTCTAAATTCCTTTTTTTCTTTCGGTACTAAAAGCAGTTTACAATTGAGCTTAATATGGAGCATTTTCACAAATCAGCATTTTTTTTTTTGATCCTATTTTGCAGTTCACTCATTTTTGCAGCTTACTCTTTATTTTCCTTTGTATCTTTGCTTCCTGTTGTACTCGGTATGATCAGTGTGTATTATCCAAGCTTTTTCTTGAACTATTGCATTAGTTGCCTTACCTCTCCTTGCTCAGTTGCGTTCCTTTCCTCACATCCTCACAGTGTAATTGCAAGTGTTTCTCTCTTACACACATACAAACTCACACACACACTGTCTGTGATGTACGCCCATTGTGTTCCAATTCCCCCTGTGTAATCAATCCATGTAATTACATTGTCGTCTTCTTCCCCAAAGCTTTAATCAAGCTGTGCAATGTCCTGGATCTCCCCACACTAAGAAAGAGACTAAGAAAAGAAGTCAAGACAAGTGTGTGATTTGATGCGTATGTTCAAATGAACGTGTGACGGTGAGCGAGACAATATATTAGCCTGTCATGAGTGAGCGTATCCGTATCTGCCCATCTGTGTGTGCTTGTGAGAACACGTGAATCATTGTGAGAGCGAAGAGGAGATGTAGCTGGCAGTGAATGGAGATGGTAGACCTGCTGACTCAGTGAGGGATGGAGTAACTCTCCAGGCGAAGGGAAGAGAGGAAGTTTAATGCAGGGACTCTGACCAGTGCAAGAGGCGACTCAGCCAAGGGCTGATGTTTTTCATTAATATCAGTAAGACGGCCTTGTGCTTGTTTAGTCCAAGGTTCAGAAAAATTGCTTACTCCCTCCAGGGTTATTTTGGGTGCCCCTGCAGAGACATCACAACCATTCTTTTGTAAAAGTGCTATTTCTTAAGTTTTCACTATATGAAACTCCCCTAGGTGATGGTTAGGCCTAGTGGAAAATTGAATGGACTCATCATGGCAGTCTGTTTATTCAGTTGGGCACTCTTCAAAACCAAATTGGCCAGTAAATTAAATCCAGTGTGCATGATAGAGATTCGTAATGAAGTATGACATGTATGTGGATGGTTATTCCTTTTTTTACCACAGGGCTTTCTTTTTTTTCTGGCTTGTTCTGAATGTGTCGGAGAGGGAAAAACATTAGTTATAAGTATAAGTTATACAATTGAGAACTATTCCTTTGAAAGATAACGGTGAATGTTTGCTTCTCACACATTCTTACAAATTAAAAAATATATGCGAAGAGTGTAGTCCGATTCCTGAACGAATGAAATATACACTTATGTGTTTTGTCAGTAGTATTTTATCAAATTAAATTGAATTATTTAACCATATTTTTAGTTTTAGCATATTGTTTAATATATAGTTAAGACCAGTTATTTGATCAAATGTATGCCTCCTCTGAAAAGACTTTGAAAAATCATTAAACACATTTTGCAAGAAAGTGTATTGATTTTAACAGTTAGCTTGTAATTTGGCAGTTAAATGGCATTTTTATATTTTATATATTTATTCTTTCTGTCTTCAATGAAAATTGAGTGACCAAAGTAGTGGGCTGTATGTAGCGTGTGGGATCCTTTTTCTTATTTTTTTCTAATATATTTATTCTTTGCAAGTACTAAAAGAATAAGCTGTTAAATAACTGTAATGTTAATAATCAGAACATGACCTACTAAATTCTTTATGATTCCTATACGGTATGATAAACATAATCAGAATACATTTGGAATGGTGTTAACAAAACTCTGAGCCATTTGAAAAATTCTCTCCATTATTTTGGAGATCCTCTAGAGGCCAGATGGGTGTCGTCTTGATTGTTTGCTTTGCTAAATTCGAAACCCATTAAAAAGCCATTCTGTGCATTTGAATTGCTGAATTTCAGGCATAAAAAAGCACAAAGCCAAATTCTTCAAGTTAAATAGATTACAGTGCTATCATAGCGTATGAACACGCATATGCAAATTAACTTAAGACGCAAACACTGTTTCAGAAGCCCTTGTGTTTGTCTAAGCTGAAGTCGTGCATGGGCGAACATACTCCAGAAAACAAACAACCACACTTTACCCAACTCGAACACCATGTATGCGGTTAGCTACTGCTTATAATTATTTCTATGATGCTAATACTCTCAAGAAACCCTTGAAAAACCTTACAACATGTAGAGTGTGCAATGTATGCAAGCAAATGCAGCTGTAGCATTGCTGCTCTAGTGTTGTCAAAGCTCACAGAAAACAGTGGACTGCAAAGGGAGGTTTACAGTCCATGATGAATGACCTGCCGGGTTCACTGCCACAACTCTAAACACTTTCAGCACATGCAATTTTATAAGAGCTTCCTCCCTCCCATCCCTGCAGGAAGTCAATACCCCCTCATCCCTCCAGTGTAGCCAACAACAACTGGAAGTGAACTATGGTCAGCCCTCGGTGGTTGGGTTCCTGGGTGCCAAGAATTAGATGCTCTTTGGAGACTTTCTCCCACACCTTCTGCTCTTTGATCTGGATCCCACTTTGCTGCCAAGCACTATACAATGAGCGCTGCCTGTTTGTCTCTGCTCACATTTAAAGGAATATTGCACCCAAAAGAAAGTTCTGTCATAATTTACTTACCCTCATGTTGTTCCAAAACAAGTTATGAAGACATTTTTCTTTGGTGGAACACATAATAATATCATAGAAATAGTCCACAATAGTTCAACTCAATGAATAATTTGTTCACGAATCAGACATCCCTGCTCACAAGAACTCATATTATGTGCTCATATTACTTGATAATATATTCATATATTATCTTTTTTAGAATCTCCTTCATTCATTGTAGCTGCAGTGAAGAACGACCAGTACATTCTTCAGAACTCCTTTGTGTTCAACTGAAGAAAATGAGTCACAGATTTGTATCAACATTTAATTATGACAGAATTTTTCTTTTTTTTGCTTTTCCATTAAAAAGTGAACATCTGTTAGTTCAGAAAAGGGCATGCGATTTTAAAGGTGTTTTCAGCAGTAAACAAAGCCCACCCCTCCACCTCTTACTGTCCCCTTGTTTTACAAGATGCTTTTGCACTATAGAAAATGTTCATAGCTCACAAGACAAGGGCAAAACAGGATAACTAGAACATGCATCTTCTATGTGGCATGTTCTATGAGCCGTGAAGGTACCTGTAGTCCGTGGGATTTTGTCCTCCTCTCTAATTTAATCTTGCTCTTGTAACATTTTATCTAATCTAGTTCCCCACTGGCTGCCTGCCAGAGAAGCATATGCTTATCCACCCCCTTCACTGCCAGTGTAAACAGCCTATAAACCTGTGTTTAATTAAAGCATTGTCCTGGATTACACAGCCCTGAGGCTGACCTGACAGTGGCATGCAGCAATAACTTTGGACAGGATTGGCTCAATGTTGGACGGGTAAGCCACCTATCATTTCTCTTCTATTTGCTTTAGGCTGGACAAGGAATAAAGGAATGAATCTTCAATGGGATACGGTGTCTAAAGCTTGAAATGCTTGTGGACACACTCTGATATTACAATGAACAATCAGTATGAAATTATTTGGCCTAGAGGAATGTCTGCGGATGAGTTTGCCTGAGATGAGGCAGAGCCTATTTAATAGGTCTATATTGTTTGTTTTGCTTTCAAATAGGCCTTTGGAAAGATAAAACACTTTAGAACAGCTTTGGAAATGATTGCTTTTAGAAATGCGTGTTAATTTTGTTAAAGCAGTCATATCATGAACATTTATTGAAACCAAGATGAAAACTGATTCATTTGGAACATCTGAAACTTATTAACTTCACTGAGGGGATTGTATCATAAAACCTTGTGCTGTTTCTGGCCGTTCTGAATGATTTTAACATAAGGAAAAAGTGTCTGATCTTAAAGGGGTCATGAACTGCCTTTTTATTATTTTGTAATGTTCTCTGAGGTCCACTTATAATGTTATCAAAATTTTTTACATCAAAAAACAGAATATTTTAGCAGTAATAGGCTATTTTATGCCCTTTTCTGACCCCCCTCATCAGAACACTCTGTTTGAATAGGCGACTCTGAACTCTGACTCTTTAGACTCTGAAGTAAATGGCCACCACTATGATTTGCTAACAGCTGTGTATGTTTGACAGCCTACATCCTTCACAGATGGACGCTGCTGTGATTTAGGTCAAAAACGCATAAATACTCAGTTCATGTCAAACGATCTGTAATACCAGACAAAGCAATAGTGATCACGTAATAAAAACAGTTACTCACACTTGTGTGGTGCGACATTACAGTAGGATCCAATATAGTCAGCACAGAATCGTCTTTTAATTTCAGTCTTTCAGAAAATCCGGCGTCAAACTGTGCCTTGTTTGCAAACGAATACACGGTGAAATGAAGTGAACAAACGACCAACCTTTTACTGACGTGGTCTGGAACTTAATTAAAAATAAAGCTAATCCACACTTTCCAGTAATCCAGTTTCTGTGTAGACCTGCGTTCGTCTCTCTCGTTATTTACACTACGTGCGTGAATCAGTGGGTGGAGCTAAACAGGCAGTGATGTAGAAGCAGGCATTGATCTTCTTCTGCAGAGGTGGGGTTTACCCGCTCTATTACGTCATAGAGCGGCACATTCCACAAGCTGTCATTTTGGCAGATTGGCTTAAGCTGTTTTTAGACTAATGAGAAAGTTTTGAGTTCTGAAGATCAAGGGAAAAGATCAAGGGAATTTTTATTTCTCAGTTCATGACCCCTTTAAGTGTTTGTATGTACAATTTATTTATGTCTGTTATCCTTTCATAATATCCTCTTTATGAAGCTTACAATACATCGGATAAACCTTTAACATGATTAAATATTACAGAGCACCACATGACATGTGGACAAAAATATATTTATCATGACCACGAATTAACAATTCATTCGCAGGAATTAAGAATTTGTCCCCTCGTTCTGTTAATTTGTTTCCTCATTTTAGTTATTGTAAATTGTGGACACAATTTACTATTCTTTCATTTTAGTTAAATCATGGCCCAAAATTAAAAATTAATTTCTACAACTTTTTAATTTCTTCCCTCATTTTAGTAAATCATAGCCATGTTGTACTATTCGACGACCATTGGCACAAGACCACGGGAACCAGACAAGTCCTCTGCACAATCTGACCTGTGTTGCAGCCTGGAATTAAACCACGCCATGTTGGTTTCATCTGGCAAGAGGACTGAGCCTGGTTTCTCCCAAAGTTTTTTCTCCATTTCTTTCACAGATGGAGTTTTGGTTCCTTGCCACTGTCGCCTTTGGCTTGCTTATATGGCACTCACATAGGTCTAAAAGACCCTAAATCACAATTCATATCATCCGACTACGCCACCCTGGTGGAGTGCCAGGGAAATACTCCCAATAAGGACACACAGGTACGTTTTACCAATTGAGGGCAAGGAAATAAGATGTAGTGAGACGGGAGTATAAATACAAAAAAAAAAAAAACTTTATTATAAGAGCATCAATAAAATTCTCTCTCCTATGAAACACACCCACAAGATTATAAAGATAATTCTCCAGGGCCAGGCTTAGCAGGAACAGGGCAGGCCGGCTGCAACTCGGGAGGTCGTCTAAACCCACCTAAAATTCACACCAAATCAAACACCACACACACACACACACACACACACACACACACACAGAGTAAAGAGATCGCACCAAGACACACGGCACCCTGTGAAGCACACACCACCGAAGGAAAGCAGTTAGCCTCCCCTGCTCCACACCGAGTCCTCACTGGCTCCTGGAGGAAAAAAATAAGAAACACATATTAACCAAAAACTACAGAAGAAAATTGCAATGAATAAGAAAAAAAAAAAAAACGCCTGCGGGCTCGCCGCGGTGACAGCATTTGATGATGCCACCATCAATTCTCTGTTCTGGCTCGGGGCCGAATACCATCGCCCCGTGGACCTCCCAGACACCAAGGGACTATGCTGGAGGGAAGGGATCTTCCGGTGTCTGGGGTGTGTCTGGGCCCCAGTCAGAACCAGCCCGCCGGGCGCTCAGCAGACAAGCCCGCCGGCCACGCCGATGTCAAGCCCGCCGCCGTTCCTCTGTCAAGCCCGTCAGCCGCGGATCACTCAAGCCCGCCGATCACGCTTTTCACCCCGATCCTAAAGGGAAATCTAAGGAGGAGAAGGCGGCCTGCTCCAGCCCCAGAGCTCGCTCCAGTGTCACTCCAGCCCCAGAGCTCACTCCAGTGTCGGCCCCAGCCCCAGAGCTCGCTCCAGTGTGGGCTCCAGTCCCCGAATCCAGCCCAAAGAGGGCTCCTGTTCCCGAGTTTAGCCCACGGAGGGCTCCTGTTCCCGAGTTTAGTCCAGAGAAGGCTCCAGTCCCCGACTTTAACCCCCGGAGGGCTCCTGTCCCCGAGTTTAGCCCAGAGAGGGTTCCAGTCCCCGAGTTTAGCCCAGAGAAGGCTCCAGTCCCCATGTCCTGCCCAAGGAGGGCTCCAGTCCCCAAGTCAAGCCCAGGGAGGGGCTTCACGAGTTCCCAAGTTAGGCCTACGGAGGGCCTCTAAAGACGATATTCTCCCCAAGGGTTTTTTTGGCGGGGGGGTGGTTGTGTAGTAGGGGTCCGTCCGTGGAGGCCGGGTCGAGTACCGAGGCCAGGCTCCTCGAGCTCCCTGCTCCACCATGGCCTCCTGAACTGTCTGCTCTGCCATGGCCTCCTAGTCTGCCTGCTCTGCCATGGCTCCCCGAGCTGCCTGCTCCGCCATGGCCCCTGAGCTCCCTGTGCCGCCATGGCACCCTGGACTGCCTGATCCGCCCTGGAGGTATTCCCTGTGTCCCAGTCCTGCACCAGCCTCCAGGGCGCCTTTATATAACCTTTATATAGGTTTGTTCAGTTAGATACCTTCACTGCACTTTTTATTTGACCTCGATGGCAAGACTCTCTCTATTGATCTGACTGAATCAGTCATAAATCTCAAACAATCAATACACCCTACTTGTGTTGCAGGTTTATCCTCCCTAAACTGAGCTCTGCAACATTTAGTTCATCGTTAATTAAATGTAAACCTTTTAAAATGTGAAATGCATAAAAAAACAAGGATTATTCAGTAAAACAAGGTTACTTGTACTTCTTCCACAGCAGATTTTAGGCAATGATTTACTTACAAAGCAAATGGTTACCACAGTAACTGCAAGACGTTAGGAGTAAGTTAATGGGCACCAATAGCAATGACCCTTTTGACTGCTCGACTTACATTTAATTTCCCTTTTTTCTGTCATCCTCTGTGAGAAAGCAGAGGATGTGAATTTATGATGCAGTCCATGCTTCACATTTTAGGTAAAGCATCTCTGAATATACAGTAAGCAGAGTGTTAAAAGGGATTAAAGTTTTATTATGGTGATTCAAAAAAAATAAAAAAATAAAAAGTGTGAAATAAGAGTTCTAACAAATACTTGCTTTTTAACATTGCATGATTGTTTCTGAACATGAAATTCTGCTACAAGTCTCGTGGCAGCCTAATTTTTTGTCCACCAAATGGTGCTAGTGAGCATTTTGCTTAGTTTTGGTGGATGCTGTCATAGCTAGATCGTGAAGATGAGGTAGTGACAAAGGCAGAGATCCATGGACCATTGAGGACATTTTTGGGAGATTGTGAAAAGGTATCACTGCATGAAAATGATCACATTTGGGAATGGCAAACTCATGCTTTTTTTGAGTTGTATGAGTGGGAAAACTGAACTAGGAATCGCAAAACAGGAAAACATGTTTATTTGTACCTTCACTGGTACCTGATATATTTTAATTAAGTTGTCTGGTGCATTAGAATTGCTTAAATTTTTTAGCAAATGTTGTGTGAAAAACTATTATAAACATTACTATAATTTACTGTATATAGGATTGTGTGCTATAAAATGTGTTTATTGTATATTGTCCAATATTGCAGGGCTGTCTATTGGAATAGATATTTGTCATTCAGGAAATACATTTTTCAATATGTACAGAGTTGCCAAAGAAAATGCAATAAGCTCCATATAGCTACTTAAAGAGAAGTGAATCTGCTCAGCATACAGTTCAGTGGTCACTGTTTCGTTTATTGCTATCATAAATAGACTATACCAACACCATCCCCATTTAATATTCCTTATGCATACACATCAAAAGAATATCAATATCTTCTTTTTAATATGGTTTATATTTATTGTAGTTTGAGGTTTTCATAATCCAGGCCAGTCGAGCTTTTCAGTGCCTTTTGGAATTTAATTAGAATTTTTATTATTTATTATTTTACATGTTTTATTTATTTTAATAATAATGATTTAATACTACAATCAAATTTCATAATATTTTTGTTTAGCAAAATGTAACATTCTAATGTGTTGTGAAGAAGAAGCTTTTATTTAATATACAGTATATAATAAAAAAAACAAAAACAAGAACAATAATAATAATTTTGGAACAATGTCAGTGTCTTTAACAGTTTGAAAATAAGAACCAGGACCAGGACAATGTTGGGAATGTTTCTCCTTCACAACACACTTTAAATATGTATAAAAATAGCATATTTTTTTCCAATATTCCAACCATATGAACTTCTTTCATTAAGAGTAAAAAAAAAAACAAAAAACATTAAAATGGACTGTGTCTAAACATTTTGGTGCCATAAATGCCTAAAGCACGATTGATTGCCACAACACATGCACATTTGCATTCATTTTACGCATGACTTGATTTTTCAACATCGAAAATGAACAGTGCAAACTTTAGAAAACAAATCTGAGGAATTTGATCAAGGGCACAATGCTAATCGTTTCATCCATAACTCATTTTATGCAGACTGATGAATACCGTATTTGAGAAAAAGACAGCTCTTTATGGAGGCCAAAACTGGCGCTTACAGCCAAGCATGGCAAATGCAACCTTTAGAGAGTGGGATAAGAGTTGCCCACTCTAGGCGGGGAATGAGGTGCTGGGACACCTCAGCAAATGTTAATTGAAATGACCTGGCAGATTTACGACAGGGAGAGAAGTCGTTAATGCCTGGCACGATCCCGCGGCGAGCCGGATTTGAGATAAGTCCCTCAGCGGATCTTACGGAGCTTAAGAGGGATGGAGATGCCAGAGGAGAACAGCTAATGAAAGTGTTCACAATGAAGGCCACATTAGCCACTGATGCTTTCAGTGTGTTATTAAAAATGACAAAGGCCATTGAATTGAATATATGAAGGAGAGGGCACTGAGCTCATGTAGGGTGTTATTACGGCGATGGCAGTTAAGGAACGCAAAAGAGCTGTGCGTGTACTAACATGATTGACATGTACTAATAACATGTTCCTGCCCTTTTCTTCTTTATTGAGACAGAATTTTATCTGGCATGTTGCATTCAAAAATAAATACTGATTACTTGAGTCTGGCAAGTGCTCCTAAGCTTCCAGCAAAATGTGATGCCATTTTTTTTCTTATTTATTAATTTCTTTAGTGATGCATTAAAAATGCATGCATACAATGTATACAACTCTTCTATAATGAATTTAATTTAATTAAAATTAATTTTGATTAATTTATTAATTTGTTTATTTGTTTTGTTTTGTAATTTGTCAAGTAAAAAACCTGTTCTGATATATTAGCGAACAAAAAAGCTTCAAGGAAATTAACAATTTGTAAAGAAAAGCTTAATTATTTTGGCTTTATTTATTTATTTATGAAGCATTTTAATAAAACTGCATCCATGCTTTTTCCATTTTAACATTTTTTGTCTGCCAAGTCAAACTCATGACTCACTAAAAATATTTGAAATATCTTTTATGAATTAATGATATTTAAAAAATACTGTTTACTTTAAAATATATTTAAAATTATTATTATTATTTTTTTTATTTTCTTGAAAATTATGTAAAAATGTTTCTAAACCATATAAAAACTTTCCTTTTTTTCAGTAATATTTTTCCTTAATCACGGGCACTCTAACAGTAAATGTCATTTTCTTGGTAATGGAATTGGTGATTCGACGTAGTCACACTTGTTATATTAGTTTTTATAACTCAATTAGAGTCCAATGTGCTTGCTTTTGGTCTGCAGATGTTCTATTATAACTTATTCAACACTGAAAAGGTCAGCGTAGGCCAAAACACTGGTACTGCTTGTGCTTAAATACATGTCATTTTTTTCCACTCAATTGCACTCTCTCTAATTGTGATGAGTAATAGTGAATAGGTCATGCTGTGCTGTTGCTGTTATGCATTTGACAGTGCCCATTTCCATCCTATATTTAGAAGTCTGGATGAGAAAAGGGCAAAGACAGGCATATTCAATTTACACAACTCAAATGTCACAGAACATTACTTAATGCCCTGCCTTTGGTCGTATGCCTTCTGACCTGCTTGCCAGTGGAGAGGGGGAGATGGCATTGATGAGACCACGCAAGATGCTGCTGTTTTTGGGCTGTGCCAGAATGGGGTTGGGGAAAAGGATGGGACTCTCAGTTAATCAACCGGGCGGCGGCGAAAGCAATGTTTCATTAAAAAAGCTGACAAACTGGAGTCGGAGGAATTGATGGTTCATAATTGTGCAAGGGTGTCTACCTGGAAAGTAATGCGGTTATGAAGTCTGTACTCTGAGAAATTACACTGCGTTTGTAATCACAGTGGCAGTTGCTCAGTGCAGTGCTGGTGGAGGTGAGGAAGCGAATCTCAAGGGGGAAAAAAAGATTCAATTTGTGTACAGGGTTTTTCTGTTGTCTCATTATCAACCTGCAATGATTTTTTTTGTGAAAATATTTATACTGACCCAACTATTGCTGTAACACAACCTATTTTAGATTTAATGTACCTCAGTTACTGTAATGGTTTCATATAATATACACTACCGTTCAAAAGTTTAGGGTCGGAAAGATTTTTTTTAATGTTTCTGAAAGAAGTGCTCATCTAAGGCTGTATTTATTTGATCAAAACTTCAGGAAAAAAATGACAATTATTACAATTTAAAATGTCTGTTTTCTATTTGAATATTTTTTAAAATGTAATTTATTCCTGTGATGGGAAAGCTGAATGTTCAGCATCATTACTTCAGTCTTCAGTGTCATATGATCCTTCAGAAATCATTCTAATATGCTGATTTGCTGCTTAAGAAACATTTCTTTATAATAATCAATGTTGAAAGCACTTGCTGCATAATATTGTTGTGTAAACAGTGATACACATTTTTTTTTTTTTTAGAATTCTGTGATCAAAAGAATTGAAATATAATTTTTTGTAACATTTAAATGTCTTTACAGTCAATTTTGATCAATTTAATGCATTCTAGCTGAATAAAAGCAATAATTTATATTTTTATATTTTTAGTTTTCTATTTTTAATTTATTTAGTTGAAATATTATGTCATATTAATACTGATCATTTAAAGTTATAGTTATAGTCCATAACATGAAAATAATTATTCACTTATCAAAATGACCGGATTGTGCATTGTAGACTTGTTTTGAGCTGGTTTATTTTGCAATAATGACTAGCTGACTGCACATTATCCATTACATCTCCTATATTAGAATCTCCAATATTCCCCATTTAACCAAGCCCTGCTTGCAGTTAGAATATTACTTTAAGAAACCACTTCTAAAACTAGAAGAAAGTCTATTTTAAGTGAAATGTTTGATATGGAATATACAAGACAAAATATAATGTTTCATCGTTTGAAATAATCACACCAGTGGCAATTGTCCCAGATCATTTTCTCTCTTCAGGACTTGATGGTTCTTGAGGCCTGCAAAGTGCTGGAAAAAAAATTAGACAATGCCTTGTTTCATTCTGTGATGCACCAATAACAATTGCTAGGATCGGAATGAAAGGTCAAAGGCTAGATCTCTTAGCTTTTTAATTACTGTAAACCAGAGACAGTTTTTTTCTGTTTTAATTAAGCCCCTGTGAGTTCGGCCTCACGAATGCTGAGGAGAGCTACACGTGGGGAGATGCTTGTTGCTAGGAGACAGGTTTCTACTCTGCCATGATGAAATTTACAACACCCAGCAATTCATTATTATTCCATTCCCTTTCATTTCCCCCACATTATTTTGCACATTTTTTTTTTGTTTTTTTTTTTTGGGACTGAATCTGACCTTTTTATTACACTCTCCTCGGGGTAATACAGTTGTCAGCCATATCTAATAGACTGGGATGGGAATGGATTGTACTACAGTAGAAACTACTCTCACTTTTTGGAATACTGTATAAGCAGTGTGGGATTTCTGGATTGAACTCTTTGGGTCTTGTGTTAATGTAGCCACCAGCAGTCTTGATTTGTTCCCTGATTGAAATGGCAGTGCCCCTTCTCTATTGAGGAAGTTCATTATTAATATCACCAATCCATCTATAATATGCATTGCAGGCTGTGGAGAATGTTCTTCAAGGACATGCATTCCTTTGCCTATGTACGCTCGCTCGAAGGATGTGATAAACAGGATGTTGATGTTTCTTGAGCTGTCTTTGATTGCACCATCACATCAGCTAAATATACACAATCTTTTGACTGTGGCTGACTATGACTGTCATCAACCTTGTATAGTTCAGTATATTAGATGGTTTGATGTCACTGCTCTACAGTATTCAGTACCACAGCAGACACGTATTCATTCATATTCATGGTTTCTCACAAACAGAAGTACCTATTGAAGATTGGATGGTGGTTTTTAGCTCTACCCAGCAACCCAGCGATAGATAATGCTTTCCAATAAACATGAATTCATATTGCAGAAATACACGCTAGCCTATCCAGTGATACTTTTTAAATCTGTATAAGAAATGTATTCTTTTATTCAGCAAGGATGCCTTAAACATGGCAAAGATATTTATACTGTTACAAAATATTTCTTTTTCCAATAAATGCTATTTCAGACCATTTTTTTAACGTTCCATTCATCTGAGAATCCTGAATAAAATATATAATGGTTTCCACAAAAATATTAAGCAACACAAATTTTCAAGCTTGATATTAAAAAGTGTTGCTTGAGCACCAAATCAGCAGATTAGAATGATTTCTGAAGGATTGTGTGATGCTAAAGTTGGTTTGCACAAAAATAGTGATACGAAATGTGTCTTAGGGTGATTTCTAAAGAATCATGTGGCAGGATCATGTGACTGGAGTAATGGCTAGTGAAAATTCAGCTTTTCATATATTATAT
This sequence comes from Sinocyclocheilus rhinocerous, assembly GCF_001515625.1. Taxonomy (NCBI): domain Eukaryota; kingdom Metazoa; phylum Chordata; class Actinopteri; order Cypriniformes; family Cyprinidae; genus Sinocyclocheilus; species Sinocyclocheilus rhinocerous. Next base: position 180,082 of record NW_015664196.1, on the reverse strand, counting down.
TGTCATGTTATATTATATATATTAGATATATTTCTCACTATTACTGCTTTTACTGTTTTGATCAAATAAATGCTGCCTTTGTGAGCATAAAGAGACTTTTATCAAGAACATGAAAAAAATAATTTCAATAATGTGAATAATTTGTCGTGTCATATTGATTTTTTTTTACCACTGTATAAAATGTATATACATTTACCCCAACCCTATCCCATGTAATGAGTGAATAAATGAATGAATGAACGTTTTTTTTTTACAATTATTAAATAAACAAATAAAAAAAAAAATAATAAAAATGTTGCAATGTTTTTTTTCCACAGTATTTTTCACTCTATTTGTTATTAAAAAAAAATAAAAATAAAAATTCTACAAACATTTTTGTCAGTAATTTAATAATGAATTACTGAATACTGAACTCCAGTATCAGGGCTGAAATATGAACCGGGGACCTCCAAAGTGTTAGTCTGTGTGGCCCAAGACTTCCAAAGCAATCTGGCCATTTGGGCCCCTAGGGTAATCGATACATATAGTGCCTCTCTGTCCCCTCAGTGCATAGCACGCACTGACTACTACCAATTAATTTTTTCTCTCCCTTGAGCCAATTCATGTAGGAAAAGGAGTCTGTGACAAGGTTAGGGGCTTTGAGCTCATTATGTGGTCAGCCTTGAGTTATTCTGTAGAGCTTTGAGACTAACGTTCCATTCATCTGAGAATCCTGAATAAAATATATAATGGTTTCCACAAAAATATTAAGCAACACAAATTTTCAAGCTTGATATTAAAAAGTGTTGCTTGAGCACCAAATCAGCAGATTAGAATGATTTCTGAAGGATTGTGTGATGCTAAAGTTGGTTTGCACAAAAATAGTGATACGAAATGTGTCTTAGGGTGATTTCTAAAGAATCATGTGGCAGGATCATGTGACTGGAGTAATGGCTAGTGAAAATTCAGCTTTTCATATATTATATTGTCATGTTATATTATATATATTAGATATATTTCTCACTATTACTGCTTTTACTGTTTTGATCAAATAAATGCTGCCTTTGTGAGCATAAAGAGACTTTTATCAAGAACATGAAAAAAATAATTTCAATAATGTGAATAATTTGTCGTGTCATATTGATTTTTTTTTACCACTGTATAAAATGTATATACATTTACCCCAACCCTATCCCATGTAATGAGTGAATAAATGAATGAATGAACGTTTTTTTTTTACAATTATTAAATAAACAAATAAAAAAAAAAATAATAAAAATGTTGCAATGTTTTTTTTCCACAGTATTTTTCACTCTATTTGTTATTAAAAAAAAATAAAAATAAAAATTCTACAAACATTTTTGTCAGTAATTTAATAATGAATTACTGAATACTGAACTCCAGTATCAGGGCTGAAATATGAACCGGGGACCTCCAAAGTGTTAGTCTGTGTGGCCCAAGACTTCCAAAGCAATCTGGCCATTTGGGCCCCTAGGGTAATCGATACATATAGTGCCTCTCTGTCCCCTCAGTGCATAGCACGCACTGACTACTACCAATTAATTTTTTCTCTCCCTTGAGCCAATTCATGTAGGAAAAGGAGTCTGTGACAAGGTTAGGGGCTTTGAGCTCATTATGTGGTCAGCCTTGAGTTATTCTGTAGAGCTTTGAGACTTGTTTACTAGGCCAGGATGGTCTGATAGATAGCTTGTGATTTTCTAGTGCTGAGAAATCATTACTGTTGTCATTCTTTCTTCCCATCGCCCATCCTAGTCAGGCCTAGCAATTACATTACCCTCCCCCGGTAATTGCATAACCGTTAGCAAAGGTAAATTGTAGTCTTTAAGGAGATTGCTATGTTTTGTAATACCTTAAACTGCTCGCTCTTTCCCCTCTCATTCTTTCATCACCACCGTTTAGGAATATTCTGCTTTTTTTCTTTACGATTACGTCCAAGAATGCCCATCATCCAATGTGCCATCGCATTGCACTAAATTGCCCGACACTGTTCAGACCAAACCTCTGTACCAGACCTCCTCTTGTTGCTCTCAGGAAATTGGTGGCGCACATTCCCCGCAGGACTTTCCTCTGTGCCAGCGTGCAGTCTGAAGAAATAAGATAATATCTCAGTCTTTCTCTCTCTTGTTTAAAAATTGATTCGCAATGTGTTTTCATTCACCTCCCTCCACAAACAGCATGGAGCAGAAGGGTGAGCAAGGACACATGGTCGCTTACGGGCACACAGGGATGGAGAAGGCGACCGGCATCTTCATTACATCTCAAACTGAGAAGATGTGTCTCGTTCCTCTCACCTCAGTGTGTTCTCCATATTCAAAAGACACAAACTGCGTCCACATCTATATTTATGACCCATTGCATCTGTATAACTCAATAATATTGAAGCCTAAACTCTCAGTGACTTCACTTAAAGGAACAGAGAACACACACACACACACACTTGCAGAGGTGTTTTCGTGCCAAGGGGGCACAGAAAGATTGAATAGATATGAATATATTGAGCTTTGACCATATGAAGTGAGCAATAGATTTTGCTGACTCCATGTTCTTTTCATTCTCTGAGAATTTGTCTCTGATTATGAGACAGAGGAGAAAAAGGATTACTCGCTGAGGGAAATGGATTTCACCACTGCCCTTCTAAACAGATCTTCTTTCCTCCTCTTTTCTTTTTTAGCTATTATTTTCGTCCTCTATAATATTGCCTTCCTTTGATCACCTTGAAGACACTTTCCCATAAGGAATTCTATTTTTGTATTACTGTAGTAAGGAAAGTTCAAACTGACTTCTGTTTCATTTTCATCTTTCTTACTGTGTTCTGTCACCTCTCATGTTGCAATTTGTTGTCTAATGGTGCATATTACTGATAATTATGTTACTTTAGAATAGACACCTTGGACAAGGTATTAGTGGCTATGATTTATCATCACTCAGCGAGGTTAAAGGAACAGTTCACCTAGAAATGAAATTTCTGTCATCATTTTCACACAAAAGAGATATTAATAGCAGAATGCCAAGCTGCTCATTTTCATACGTCGTCACACTTATTTACATAGTGCAGTGCTTCATACAATGCAGATTGTTTAAAAGCAGCCTCACAGTAATAAACAAGAAAATAACAGTATTAATGTTGCTAATTTCTTCAGTTATGGAACAAAGATGGAACAGTTCTTCATTATTCATTATTCAAGTCAGTTCAGTGTTTAGTTCAATAACAATGCAAAGTTCATCAGATTATGAAACCAGTTCAATTCAGCCATAAGCAGCTCTACAGAAGGTTGCGGGAACACTTTTTAATAAGAATATAGTAATAAAGTACTTATAAATCATTTGCAACTCTTAGTTCGTAGTTGATTCATAGTTTATAAATTGTATAAACTCTATATTCTTAAAACATTAATAGGTACAAATAGTGAATTCTACATTCATTGTCATTGTGATTAAATTATTACAATTTATTACATATTTGCTTAATTAGTTTATGTGCAAAGAGATGGGTAATGTGTTTTTATCCTTTTTTACTCATTGTATGCTAACTGTAACGGATGTATTTAAACAACTTATGTTGTTATTTAGATCAAGTCAGTTCATTGTTGATTCAGTTCAGTCCAATAACAGTGTTGATGTTGTTCATCAATTATAAAACATTCGATTCAGCTATAAAGCAGTTCTGCAGAAGACAGTTGTCATTATCCAGCTGAATTTAGTTTTGTTCTCATTCAATAGTGTCAGTGCAGTCAAACTGATTATATTACTGAATGTTAATGGGGTCATAGGATGCTACATGCACTTTTACAAGTTGTTTGAACTGAAATGTGTATTGGCAGCATGTGTACACAACCACCCTATAATGATAAAAATCCACCCAGTGTTTTTTTTTTTAATCTGGTAAAATGATTTCCCCTTTCTCAAATCGAGCCGATCTCAGATGCCAGTCTGTGTGACGTCACACAGACAGGCCCCTCCCACGATAGTTTGATTGACAGTAGCATTTCAGCACAGACTGGACTGGTGTCTTGCCTTAGACCCGCCCTGAGTGAGCTGTCATCAGTCCGCCATTGTTTCACCGCTGGAGCAGATGTAGACAAGAATGACTCCTAAGCGAGCTCATTAACATTTAAAGGAAAATGCTTCAAAAACGAGTTGTTTTTGACAGGGTAAAAAAGGGTTTTTTACACTACCATTGAAACATTTTAACCAAACCATGTTACAGACTTTTCATTAAGACCCTAAAGAATCATATCAACTTGTGGAAAATGGGCATCCTATGACCCCTTTAAGTGCCTTTTAAACCATACGTAGCATTTCAGCACAGACTGGACGGGTGTCTTGCCTTAGACCCGCCCTGAGTGAGCTGTCATCAGTCCGCCATTGTTTCACCGCTGGAGCAGATGTAGACAAGAATGACTCCTAAGCGAGCTCATTAACATTTAAAGGAAAATGCTTCAAAAACGAGTTGTTTTTGACAGGGTAAAAAAGGGTTTTTTACACTACCATTGAAACATTTTAACCAAACCATGTTACAGACTTTTCATTAAGACCCTAAAGAATCATATCAACTTGTGGAAAATGGGCATCCTATGACCCCTTTAAGTGCCTTTTAAACCATACAATAAAAAGTGGAGGTTGACCACAACTGTCAAGCTGATTTTTCAGTGAATGATTTGTTAAAATAGCTAGCTTAAAACTCATATGGCTCTGAAGACTTGGAATATACTGTACAATACATTTTGTGCTGCTTTTATTGTGCATTTTATGGAGCTTGGCAGACAGTGGTCCCCATCCACTTTTATTGTATGAAATAGAGCATCATGAACATTCTTCATAACTCGTGCTTTGGTGTTCCACAGAAGTAAAGTCATACAGTCTGGGATCAACATGAGGGTGAGTTCATGACAATTTTTATTTTTGAGTGATCTGTTCCTTTATTGTTCAATGCCATGTGCAGTCTGTCAAGGCATGGCATATAAAGAAACCACAGAGCTCCCTGGGAGGCATTGCAACCAATTGCTCAGCATGTAAAAGGTCAGGAGAACACCTGTAAGTCTAAGAAAAGCTGACAAATCAGCCAAGAAAAGGTTTGCAGGAGGGGGGGTGGGGGAGTTAGGCAGTGATAAAATGCCTTACTATATATCAGCAGTGGTTTAAAGCTCAGGCTTGAAGAGAAAATATATGCTGTGTAAGTGAAGGGAAGTTTTCAGTGACTACAGTAAAACGTAAAAGCACATGAGAGTGAGACTGAATTGGATAAGTTGGCTTTAATTCAGTCTTTTCAAAGGGGTAATGCATGTTATATGCCTGATATCCAGTCATTCTAGAATTTACAAGCAAATGTAATAAAATAATCGTATATAAACTACTGATTTTATGCTCACCAAGGATGCATTTATTTGAGCAGAAAACAATAAAACCAGTAATACTGTGAAATATTGTTACAATTTAAGGTAACCTTTCTATCTTATTGTTTTAAAATGTAATTTGCTCCTGTGCTTTTCAGCAGCCATTACCACAGTCTTCAGTGTCCCATGATCCTTCAGATTCTTCATTCTAATATGCTGATTTATCATTCAAAAACGATTAGGGTGGTCTCAGTTGAAGTCAGTAATAAAAGCAAAATGGAAAAAAAAAAAAAATTCCTCTCACCCACTGAAGATAATACGTCCTTCTGTCTCAGCACTGAGAATTCAACAGGACCTCTATAAGCTGGTCTGTTTGATCTCCAATATCTTGATTTACTCTTTGTCCAATGAATACCATTTCTAGCTAGAGGGGAAAGCAACACTGATGTGCAATAGTCTGCCAAGAGCTTTCCAGATATGTGATGCAAATTGTGTATCTTTGATGCAGTGCTGGAAATAATATTTTCAATCTCTATACATGGCTTTATAGCCAGACAGCAGGTCAATGAGTATTAAGATGGTGCTAAAGTCTTTTGATACTAAAAGGTCTATGGTGAAATCTTTATCTTTTAAAATCTATATGCCATTATGGCCTCTTGAGAATGGGATGAGGTTCTAATAATCTTCATCACACTGAGGTAAATCCTTTCACTGAAATTATTGTGAAATCCACATGATACACCATTATCTGATTCCTATGAGGTCTATTGTGCACTTATAAGAAGAGTTCACCCAAAAATGGATATTGTGGCAGATTGAATACAGTATGCTACAGTAGGGTGTTTGGAGGTTCTCATGATTAATTAATTATAGTTAATTATATATTATTTAATTATGGAGCTATTACTTAGAAGTACCAGTTTCTCTGGTAATCGTTCTAGATTTTCCACACTGTAATTGCATTCATTATACTGGCTCTTAAATAAATTCCCTGTCGCCTGTTCTGTCTATACATCTTCTTTGATTTCCCCTTAAACAGAGCATTTCGAGAAGCAGCAGTTTCACAGTAGTCATGAATGGTATGTCTGAAGAAATTTCCGCACTCCAGGAACCATTAAAGCTCTTTCATGCAGTGGCTGGAGTTGAATGGCCTGTGTTTTAGTTATCCATGTCTTCCAGATGATTAACCATTGAGGTACAGTCACACCACGACTTCTATTCATTAGTGGCATGTAAACAGTCAGTTAGCATAGAAAATCGATCTCTTCCCCCACTATGCGCCATTGTCACTGGAAAGCCTCTTACACTTCAGGAAAAAGGAACAATGATAGTACTTAAAACGGTTCCTTTGAGGTCTCTTATATGTTTTTCCTTTTTATTTTAGCCTAAAGGGAAAATTGGTAGTTGTAGTTAATAAGAAATGCTCTTGATGTACTGTTATTTTAACAAACTTTTAAACAGCTTGTGGAAAATAAAAATGCATTTAACATTGATTGCTTCTTTTTAATAGCGTAGATTAAGGAATGACACGTCGATAGTTTAAACAAGTGGCTTAGTGTAGCTAGTATGATTTCATATCTGATTAACATGCATTACATTGCAGTAATGTTATGCATTGTTTCTCTCTCATTGTAGTTTCCCCCCACCTTTTGCCACAGTTGACATTTTTTTTGTACATTTTATTAAGAAAACTAACATATAACTATCAATAAAAACTAAAGCTCTCAATATACTGAATTGAAATATTTACTTTTAATTTAGTGATGTTATTTAAGACTAAAAAAGTTGTGTAATTATTAGCATTAAAAGTTTGACTTAAGTATTTTTTTAAAAGAAAGCAATACATTTATTATTTAGCATGGACACATTAAAGACATTAATCATTTTTCAGAAGATGCTGTTCTCTTGAATGTTCTTATCATCAAAGAATCCTAAAAACGAAATGTATTTACTAGTAGCTAACTGACTTTCACCGTTGATGATAATAATTAATGTTTCTTGAGCACAAAATCAGTATATGAGAATGAATTCTGAAGGATCATGTGACACCGAAGTCTGGAGTAATGGCTGCTGAAAATTCAGCTTTCCTGCAACAGGAATAAATGAAATTTTTAAATATTTTAAATTGTAATAATATTTCAGATTATTACATCATTTTATTGTATTTTTGATTGAATAAATGCAGCTTTTGTGAATAAGAGACTTATTTCAAAAACATTCAAAAATGTTTAACATTAAAAAACAACCTCTGAATTTTTATCGGTATAGTCTAAGCTAACACATCAACTTTCACATTCTTCTTAAAACATAAAAAGGAAGCTACATGTTTGGGCTAGAATGGCACCAGTGCACCAAAAAGGCCTTTGCAGATGTGTAAGACTGAGTGCGTTTAAAACTTGGGATAATAAGAACTCATGGTGTTCATGGTGGTAGAGATGACCAGAACAGAGAAAGTAGCGGAGTATAGCAAGCAGCAAATCGATGTTCTCAGATGTAACATTGGTAGATATTGATCCGTGTGTGAGAGCTGCAGGAGATGTGAAGACAGCTGAACCTGAGAGAGAGAATGCTCACGTTTATATTAGATTCACCACTAATATGTTTTAGATTAAAGGCTAACTGCTTCACTGCTCATAGACTAATTTTATAGTGCAAGTCATGTTGACGAAAAGACGTGTTTAGGGTTCAGAGACGTGCCTAACCTTTTTGTTGTCATTGAGAGGAGATCATCTGGTGTGAACCTGGCACCAGCACCTGTTTTGGAGGAAAAGTAAATACGCTTTTTCCTAGATGGCTAAAGCACTTCTGAAGCTCTTCTCGCTCCCTTTTTTTCCCCTCTTTCACTTTCTCTCATCCTTTCCCTCTGCCACTTCTCTTTTTGTCACTTCCATGCTTCATCCCCACAGCTCAGTCAGCTTCTTTAGTAATATGTGCATTAATATGTGCTTTATAAGTAGGCCTACTAATAAACAGCCAACATGCTAGTAATATGCATCCTAATAAGCAACTAGTTAAAAGTAAGAATTGGTTCCTAAACTGAAGTGTTACCGACACTTTTAAATAGTTTGTGGAAAGTAAATACATTTAACATTGATTACTTCTTTTTAATAGCATAGATTAGACAAAAGAATGATACATCGATAGTTTAAACAAGTGGCTTATCATGTCATATCTAATTAACATGCATTAAAGTTGCAGTAATGTTATGCGATGTTTCTCTCATTGTAGTTTTTTGTTTGTTTGTTGTTTTTTTTACACTACCATTCAAAAGTTTGGGTTTAATAATTTTTTAATAACACTTTATCCTGTGTATTTACCTAATTAGATAAAAGTAAACAACCTAATAGTTTCCATCTTTAAAAATTGTGTGATTAATATTCTATCCAACATACTATATTAATACATGCATACTTAATACTTGACGCCAACTTCGAATCGACATACAAAACTGTAAAATATTATCCTTATATTTTAAGGGTATTAAAAGGATATTATATTGAAATCTTTACAATTACAAGTTGTAATCAGCATTGCTCATTGACTGAACATATGATTTTTACTAACCTCATAACTTGAATTATGTTATATAATTATATTATACGTTATATTACTGCCACATGGACATTACTTTAACACATTCATCTCTGGCTGATAAGAGAAAAGCTGCAAAACTGCTTTGAAACAATATGTATTGTGAAAAGTGCTATACAAATAAACTTTCTGAAAGTAGTCTTTTATGCTCACCTAGGCACCTTTTATTTGATCAAATACAATACAAATGGAGTGTTAATGGAGTCAAACCCCAACCACATGACATTTATCAGTAGATTACAGGTCATTCATACATGTAAACAAGCTGCTTGTATCACGTGGTCATTATTTATTGATCCCAATCAATCTGTGTTATTTTGGATTCTTGCACTGCAAATATTTTAAGAATTGTAATTAAAATGAAAGCATAACATTAGTGGCAGGTGAGCTGCAATGTAAAACATAATGATAGATTGCATCTGTCAACTATAAAGGTTTTTAAAACAGAGGCAGGCCTTTAATTGCTTTGTCTTTCCCAGGGTGAATGTGACACGCTCTGTAAATGACAGCTGTAGCAGGACACGGAACAAGGGAGGCTTTTCATCACAGGGACGACCAGAGAGGACCATGTCAATTATCTGCTTACGTGGGCTGGTCTTTAAGTGCTTTTGGACGCTTTTCACAATCATAACAGCTGTCGCTGGGGATCGTAGCGTACTTTCTTTAATAACAAGAGCATCATCTTAACGCTCGAAGATAATCAACGATGAGTATGTGATCAAACGTATAGCCCCAATCAAAATGATGGAGGAAAAACAAGATGGGAACAGGATGGGAACTAGAATTTAAATATAATATAAATATAATATATAAATCAATATATAAATTTATATGCAAAGGAAAGGAAAAACAAGATGGGAACAGGATGGGAACTAGAATTTAAATATAATATAAATATAATATATAAATCAATATATAAATTTATATGCAAAGGAAAGGAAAAACAAGATGGGAACAGGATGGGAACTAGAATTTAAATATAATATAAATATAATATATAAATCAATATATAAATTTATATGCAAAGGAAAGGAAAAACAAGATGGGAACAGGATGGGAACTAGAATTTAAATATAATATAAATATAATATATAAATCAATATATAAATTTATATGCAAAGGAAAGGAAAAACAAGATGGGAACAGGATGGGAACTAGAATTTAAATATAATATAAATATAATATATAAATCAATATATAAATTTATATACAATATAAATCAAACTGAATGCTTTAATGACAGCCTGTTTCTTTATTGGTCTGTTGGTCGTTGCCTTTTTCTCTTTGTCTCCCCAGGCAGAGTCAACTATCAAGACCTTGCATTAATATTCAGACACACTTTCGGATTCCCGCTCTCTCTTTCCCTCTGTCTCATCCACAAATTTGCAGATAACCTCAAATTCAAGGTCCATGCTGCTGACAGCTGGGTGTTACTTTATTATTTTTGAGTTATTCAATGTGGCACAAATCTGAAGAAGTGAGAAGAAAAATCAAATACGAACTGAGATTGCTTCGTTTTAAACATGGTTTTTAAGATACCTGGGACCAAATTACATTTTATTTCTGATCTTTTACTTTTTTTTCAGGTTTTTTCCTAGTCTAGAGGATAAAAAGCCTTAAAGACTGTTTTTTCTTTTCATTCGAAATATTTACTTCTATCCCAGTTTAAATTGAAGAGACTGTAAGTGAGCCTTTTGTAAAGTTAAACCCCCCAAATATAAAGAGAGTGACGCTTTAAAAACATTGCTGTTTGTTTGAGCAACCTGATGCAACAAGATTAGCTCAAACAATAGCATGAGTTTGGAGTGTGACTATGTGTTTTTATTAAAGTCATGATGAAATAGAAGTATCAACAGATCTTTTCTACCATACGGAGATGTATAGATTTTAGAAAAAGGAAAAAAAGGAGTGTTGGATTGATTGGATGGAGGCAGATTGGCTGAATGTAAGCTGAATACAATCTGACTGTCAGAAAGGGCTGGGGTTTAAGAGGACTAAATGTTTGGAGAAATACAACATACACCACCACAGAGAAGTCTGTTTCACTGGAACACTGAGTTATGACATATGTATAATTGATAAAAAAAAAAAACATGCATGGATGAATAGTTCACAAAAAGATCAATAACATACATTTCATCCAGATATTTTTAATGTAATGTCTCAAATTTAATATTAAGATACATGGATGGTGAATGATAAAGCTAACAAAGAAGTTCAAGTAATGCATGTTGATAGAGTCCATTTATCTAATGCTGTGATGTTACTAAGGCAGCATGCCTGCTCCAAAAACCTCCCCAATCCATTGTCAAAAACGAAGAAATAAAAATATGGAACGCTTTCCTAAACATCTGCCTGAGCATCTGGAACATCTAGTGTTGACTGTAGATGGTGAGTCAGTAATCCACACAAGTATTGGTTGATTTTATGGCTTAGATCCATTAAGACAAGTCTAATGGTTAACTTTTGTATTTTGCTGTCTCATCCTGTCTTTGGCTTCCATTAATCATCTTGTTGTTGAAGGTGGGAATACAAATCAAAAACAGGCACAAACATTTAAGTGCTTTCCTTTGACAAGATTCTTTGTCTTGCTTTGATGTCCTGTCACTTCTTGTATTGGCAGTCAACAAAAAAGATGAGAAGCAGCAGGAGAAGTGTCTGATTCCTGCAACCTTTCATCTCTCCCACATTCACGTCTCATCTCACCCTGTTTATGAGTTTCCTAGAGTGCGTCATCTTTGACTCACCTGTCATCCTCTCCATGGCTTTTTCTTCTCATTTTGCATACATTAGTGTTTTCTGCACTTCCATCGTGATCCTTTTTGGGTACATATAGTACACTTTGTGATCTCAGTATACTGCAGGATAGCGCTATAACATTTGCTTAGCAGCAGTCTCACACCGCTTTCTGTGCGCTGCAGCACTCACTCGCCACTACCCATTCACACTGGGTTGTCATTACTCTCTTTAATGTGTTTCCATTTACTCATATTATTCTGCTGTGACAGCCCCTGAGCTTGTCCAGGAGAGTGAAATCTTTGATCGGCTTGGTGGCTTTCCATCATTTTTCACCACTCCACTTTTTCTTGACAAAGTACTTCTAGTTAAAATGTTTTAGCAGACAAGAGCCCATCTCCAATGCCGACTTCTGCTTTCCTACATCATTGGCAGCAAACACCATTCAAACTCTCTGGGAAGGAATGTCGGAATGCACTGACACTGGTATTTTCCTCCCACTTGTATTCTTCAGGAAAGGTATCCACAGTTTCCATGCACAGTCACGAAATAATTTTGTTTACAATTTTTTTTCATTGTTTTCGTGTTTGGAAAAAAAATACCCTGTAGATTTTGTCTGTATTTGTCCATATCATATTCATTATTTTAGTCAGTTTTACTGAAGAAAATGGCATCTAATTGTAGTTACTGAAAATAACACTATAGAAAAAAAAACTGAGCTCCTGAAATAACATTATGAGTATATAAAATTGGGAATTCTTCATGCTTTAGTTATTAATTGGTCATGTTTTAGAGCTTTTTTAGCATGTTGTTACAGAAAGACTGTATTCATGCACAAGTGGGTAGCTTAGTTCAAGTTCACTTTGGGATATGTGCAATGTACAGTTATAAATTGTAAGTGTACTGTATGTTGTGTATATATTTGAATAATGTAATATGTACAATATACAATAGGATGCATTTATGTGAGTTGGTTTGTAATGGTGGTGGCCCCCCAAAGTTAAATTGTAGTATTTAAGGTAAGTAATTAAATTGTTCGGGCACCAGACAAGGCAAAGAATCCAAAAATTTGCCAAGTCAAAAGAGTTATTTTTTTCTTTTTATCAATTCCCGGTAAAGCTCAAAAAACCCACCGATACATAAATTGTCACATGCACACTAACACACACTTTTCACAGCATTTATATATAAAAAAAAACAAGCATTAATTCATTGAGAAAGAGGCTTTCCACATGCTTTTCCACTTGTTCAATTCAATCTAGACAAAATCAACAAGTACATTGAAAATGAAACGGCAAAGAGTCCTCTGTTCACAAAAACACACACAAAAAAGTCAGTTTCCCTTTAAATTCAATTCTTGGTAACACACACCCAACAACAACAAAAAAAAAAACAACAAAAAGAGAAAATAATTCCCCTGGCATTAATCCCTCTAGGTGTGTGCGAGTCTTCGTGCAGTGTACACGGTGTGTGTGGGGCAGCGCCTGCGTGCAACAGGCAGCGTCTGAGCGGCCAACCAATATACAAGGCCGGAAAAGGAGTTTTGGAGCTTCGGCGTGCTTTTAACAGGGGAAGAGAAACTGAAGTACATGCGGCAGGCGAACCAGTCTGGAATGAGTTGCAACCGGTAACCAATGCACAACCAATTTTCTCCGAGGTTTTGGCGTTCACACCCGGTCTGCGCAAGCAAATAATCCGACACACTTGGCCACACTTGCCTTCATGTACCGTTCTTGTCACATTTGTTCCCTTCCGCTCACTCTCAGACTTCCGTTTTGCCTCTCTTTTATATAGTTTCCACCATTTCCTCCTAATTTGCAGGCAAGGTGCAAAAGCTGGTATGGATTCATATCCATATTGCCACAAGTTAACCCACTAGTAAAGTATTTCTATTTATCGGTTTAGTTTCCACTCATAGCTCAAGTGGATCAATACCTGATATAATTGACTATGATTGGATTATTTCAACCAATCATATTCTTTGTACATTTTTCTTAATTTTCAACAATCATATTCTTAATTTTTTCTTAGTGCATTGTAAATACGTAAAATGTTCTCTTCTCTTCTTCCTATTGTTGACTTAAACAAAAACCCTTCATCAACAACCGTTTTCACCAGTAATTTTGTTGTTGAGATTTTGTATCTCTGCAGAACGTTAGTGAGCGGTTCCCAATCAGTGGCCATTTTTTAGTTTTTCAACTGCTTTACCCAATTTCCTTTAATCGACTGTGGGCTAAGTTTAGGGATGGACCTTTGGGAATTTAGCAAACTGGGTAAAGCGGTTGAAAACGGCCACTGATTGGGAAATGCGCAATTTGGTTCTGAAGAGATACCTTAAGATACACAGCTTAGCTAGACACCAACATTTTGTGTTTTTATGCCCCCACCTATCATCTTAACAAGCTTAACCAGGAAGGTTTTCTCTGTCAGTCAGCTTTATCATAAAATCTATGTTGGTCTAACAGGTTTTATACACTAGGTTTTGCTAGGTGGCTGTGTTGTTCAGCATGGCTGTGCTGCCTTTTGTCCAGAAACTACAGTAGTAGCAGCAGCAGCTGCAGCAGACAGCCATATTTGCCTCTCTGATCCATATCTTTACTGGTGAAGTCTCAGAAGATGTTGTCAAGCCTCTGAGCTCTGTACTGTACACGCCCCCATCATCCACATCTCTCCAGCCTCCCACACTGCCAGCCAAAAAGAGGCTCCTGTGGAGCTGGGATATTGACAAAATTAGAGAAGAGAACAAGAGTTTAACACTGTTTAACACTGCGCTGGAGCCATGACTTCCCTGGGATCAGACTTAGGGAAAATAGACTGAGAGTCAAACTGTAAGAAAAAACGTCTCAGGTTACTTGTGTAACCATGGTTCCCTGAGGGTTTTCAATGTAGGCTTCAGACACGGGTCACGACGAGGCGTTCCCCATAGCGACCCCTAGAGGACGCAGTTCGAAGTTCCACGAAAGGGAACAGTAGTTGAGACCAGAAATATATTTATTTCAGAAAAAGCTGTTATTATTGTGTGGCGGATGTGTACTGAAATGCTTTTCCAGGGCTGTGAAACTAATTAAGCAGCTCAAAGTTGTACATGCACACTGAAAATCTCATTTATCAAATGTAAATTTGTTTTGGCTATGAGTGCTCTCTTATCTTGTTAGGAAGAATTACCTCTTTGATTTGTATTGCTCTCTAAGCTGTTTAACTTTTACTGTTCCTTGTATTTAGGGCAAATTGTGTCAAATAATATTGCAATTAAGCACAGAAAACACTGCTGGGTTTTTGTATCTTACACACAATCCAGTTAAACTGGATCAGTACAGTATTATATTTTACTAATGTTTGTGTTTCTGAGCAGGAGAGTCTCAAAAAGAAAAATGTTGACTTTTATCCTGCACCACCTCAATTCAGATGATTCCATCAAAACCTCTGCAGTCCTAATCAATGACAACAAATGCATGTTGATGCAGCAAATTTTGAATAAGTGTGATCTGATTACCTTAGGGACCGGAAAAGTTTGAGGGGAAATTACTTCAGTTTCATTCTGTTCCTCAAACAATGCTATTATATGAATTCAAGATAGATAGATAGATAGATATATATATACGTGTAGCCAAGTATGATGTCCCATACTCGGAATTTGTGCTCTGCATTTAACCCATCCAAGTGAACACACACCCAGAGCAGTGGGCAGCCATTGTTGCTGCAGTGCCCGGGGTGCAGTTGGGGGTTCGTGCATTGCTCAAGAGTCTCACCTCAGTTGTGGCATTGAGGGTGGAAGAGAGCACTGGTCATTCACTACCCCCACCTACAATCCCTGCCGGTACCGAGACTCAAACCCATGACCTTTGGTTTACAAGTCTGACTCCCTAACCATTAGGCCACAGCTGCCCCAGATGGATACTATACATACTGCAGACAGATACTGTTGACATAGACACTACAGATAACAGAAAAACAAGTCATATTGCTGCCGTATGTTATGGAAGAAAAGTTTTCTCTGCTGTCATGTGATGATTAGCAGAACTCATTTTCTTGGCTTCATCACATTAGTTGGATCAGTTTCTTCTCCTTGTTTCTCTTTGTAGTGACACTCTATGGCACATGACTGGGGACATACATGCTGTCTCCAGCCTAATTTGTGTCATTTTCACCTCTTCCTCTTTCTGCATGCAGTGACACATCTCCTTAGGGATTATATAGAGGACTTTTCCCAGTCTCCCCACCTTGCTTTTAGTCTCTCTCTCTCTCTCTCTCTCTCTCTCTCTCTCTATAACGTAGCAGATGACTTTATCCGCTGAAGCAAGAGAAAATGTTCTGGCCTTAACATATCATTTAGATACTAAACTGCTTAAATTTGTGTGATAGGTTATGCAGAGAAGTAAAAAAAAAATGTATTTAGAGTAATCACGTTAATTGGCAGCATTTGTTTGAACCTGGCATTACTCAGTCAAGTTTAACCTGTAACAATGATGTAACTACAGAAATGTTAATCTTGTCATAATATTTTAGCATCTAAAACTGCAGTGATCCCATATTTTGACCATAGTTTTATCATTTGCCACACCGTCTAAGCTGCAACCAGTGGAGTTAAGTAAGCTCAGTTAGTATTAGTATCGCAGTTGACTTAATTGAGTAGATTTAACCACCCGGCTGGTAAACACCAAATGAGACCCATTGTGTTTAGTCATTAGCCTTGGTGATGTACTGCTTTGGGATGCAGCAGTTCAATTAATTTTCTCCATGAATCTTGAAGACAGAACATAAAGCAAAGGAAAACTATACCAAGGTCACAAGCCCTGTTTTTTTAATCAAAGAGAGCCATATTTGCATGACATACTGTGTGAAATAACACACAATGTATTTATTGACAGAGTAAAAATGGAAAGAAACAGCAGACTTTCTGTCTCATTGGACTTACATACAGTATATTAAAGCTGTCAAGGTCACTGATATATTTTTAAAAACGCGTTATCTAGGTGATGCTTTTATGATGCAATCGATTGTGAAAATATAGCAAAGTGATTTTCAGCTAGTGGATTGCTGAAAAACAATGTTAAACACAAATCATCATCTTTAGCCTTTAGATAATGTTTGGATGCGATTTATCCTGGAGCCACTACACTGCTGTAGGTGCTGCTGGTTCACAGAAATTTTGTACAATGGTTTTCCAGTCTGGGCAGTTAAGGGTTTCATATTTGGCATCAAGGGGGCGAAGTCATTTGTTTTTAAGGTCAGCCTCGGTCTGTTTTGCCCAGGTTTTCTTGAGTGCCATTTGTTGAACCTTCCAGTTCGCAGGCCGGTGCCGCCAAATAAGTCAATAAGGTAGTCATTTGTGTTCATTTGGCATAAGTGACCAAACCACTGCAGCCTGCACTTTTAGATTTCTACGCAAAAAAATGAAATGCAATGAACAATATAACCATTCATAGTTAGTGTAGGAAAGTCGATTGACGTATCAACTATTAAAAAGAAAACCATTCTAATCCATTCTGAAAAACAACAACAACAGGTCTTAGCTGGTTTAATCTGAATTCCCTGCCTGGCCAAGCTGGTGTTTAGCTGGTTTAACTTCCTGATTAGCTAGTTTCCTAGCAAAAAAAATTTCCCCAAACCCTGCAAACAGACTAGCTTAACCAGGATGAGAGACTAGCTAGGACCAGCAAACCATCTTAGACTGGTTTACACATTTTTCATAGCAGGGATATCTTTTTTTGTTTAAAAAGCTTTGCATAAATCAGCTTCTAGTCTTTTTTTGCACAAATTCATCTGCGACTTTGTAGAAATTATTCACTTTAGGCAAATGCCAACACTCCTTTATAAAAAATTAAAAAAAAGCAAATATTTTCAAAGTTGGCTTGCTATTTTATAATTTTGCATATTTTTGAGCCTGTGCAGTTTCTAGTAATATAAATAAATTTTTAGTTCCCTTTCAGTCGGTCACTCTCGGCTGGATGCAATAATCGCATGCCAATGTGCATTGGCTCGTTTAGTTTACACTCGAAGTAGATTGGTCCCTCTAAGCGAGATCCCAATTTCGTCGGTCATCCGACGTGACGTCTCCGTTCTCTCCTTCAGGGAACGAGGGTTACCATACGTAACCGAGACGTTAATTATATTCGTTTTTAGTTATAGTAATTATATTATTTTAAATTAATGTAACATTTTAGTGTTTTATTCTTGTGTACAGTAGTTTAGTAGCAAACTATTTTACCAGTGTACTGGTACTATTTTACAGGATGATACGCATTGGTGTTTTTTAACATGTAGTCTTACAATAAAGGCTTTTTATATTTTGCCTGCTATGTGAGTGCCTGGACGTGGATTATTTTTGTTTCTTGCAATGGGATCCACTTTTTGTTTTTGATATTTTACCAGTGTATTGGGCTGCTACTTGTATGTCCAATGTAAAACAGCAAAACCAGTTGAGAACCACTGATTTTGACCACCAATCACTACAAGACCCTCATTAAGTATTGCTATGATGACTTCAAGTAGGCCTTCTCCCTGAAAAGGTCTCAAATCAATCTCGCCCAAAAGCAGTAATGTCAAACCTGACCCAGAGACTTCCAGTAAATGGCATTTGCTCAAGTGACAGTTCCATGATTATCATATTTGCAGGATAAACTCCCCACAGTGTAAAGAGTCTCAAGAGATGGTGAGGTCTACATACCTGACATGTCTAATATACAAGTTGCAAATGTAACAGAATTTTCAGCATCCAACAACGTGACGCATCCTTAGCTCTGAGAGGTCAGTCTGAATCAATGAATCAGCCACTAATGAGGGCTGTTTAAGAGAATTGGAAAGTGAAGCTGCAAGTATTCACAGCCTTTTGCTCCGACTAGGCGGTATTTGTGTGTCTTTCCAGCTTCTCACCTCTATTTTAATGAATTTCTGTTCACAATATAACATGTCACATTGATCAGTGCGCTTACTAACGTTTGACGGAGAAACAGTGAATCGAAAATTGTGCTGAAGTCACTGTGAAACCTGACAAGCTAATTTATATGGGCTCTGTTCTCTCTTTTGATCATATATCTATATACTGGAAGCTCTATATGAGCCCACAGGTAACAGATGTCACACGGGAGACGTCGACTTTATGAGGCCTCGGAGAGCTTGTGTCAGACCTTCACAGTGAGCGATGAGAGAGAGTCTCAGTGAGTCTCATTTTCTTAGCATGGGCAAAATGCTGCTCTTTATTCTCTGACTACATGAAGAATGAACCGAGGGTCTTCAAAGGCTCTTTATTTCAGAGGCTGATCAAAGAAACCTCACAAATGGCAGACCTGTTTGATTTAGCTGATATTACAGATGCAAATGGTATCATGATGCTACTATTCCTGGAAAAAGCTCCACATACGGAGCTGGATTGAACTATATTGCAGTTGTAATCGGACAAGGACACACACACACACACACACACACATGCAATATCAATTTCTTAATCCGAGTTTTTATCTTTTTTTTTTTTTTTGCAAGGAAAAACATCTAAACAGTTCTAAAAAAAGCTTAATTTACCCAAGA
>NW_015664196.1:158337-160624 GCF_001515625.1 Sinocyclocheilus rhinocerous | reverse complement strand
TATATATATAAAAAAGAAAAAGAGAGAGATAGAAAAAATATATATAATATAATATATATATATATATATATATATATATATATATATACAGTATATATTCTAGCTTCATTCATTTTGTTTTATCAACACATCAAAAAACGCATTAAACAAAAAGCTGAGAAAATTGCATTTTTGGTCAAAGACAGTTGTTTTTAAGCAGAAAACTCATTTTTTATATTTGCTGTTGATGGAAAATGTTCCCAATGGCGGGAAAAGAGTTAAAGTCGCAACCGAAAGTGGTGATGTCTCAGTTGGTCAGTTGTTTACTTTGTAATTATAATTTTCTCCACATTGACTTATTTAGTTCAATTTGCTAGCATGACACCACACTATCACAATCACAGCCAATCACTTAAAAACATCTAAACAGTTCTAAAACAAGCTTAATTTACCCAAGATTCAAAATTGCCCTTTTCCAGAAAATACTATATGTCTTAAATGTATTTTTCTTAGCTCATTGGCATTTTATTTATTAAAGCATAAATCTACAAAACTCTTGTGCTTGAAACAAGAAAAAGTAGCATAAGTATAAACTTTACTGGACCTTATTTCTTAATTCCAGTGAAATAAATTTAATAATAAAAAAATTAAAATCCAGTAAAATAAACAGCCATATCTGCCACCATATACACTACTGTTTAAAACTTAATTTATTCATGTGATGTCAAAGCTGAATTTTCAGCAGCCATTACTTCAGTGTTCAGTGTCACATGGTCCTTCAGAAATTATTTTAATATGCTGATTTGGTGCTCAACAAACATTTCTCATCGTTATTTCTTATTGTTCTTAGTGTTGAAAAGAGTTAGACTGCTTATTTTGGTGAAAACGGTGATATACTTTTTTTTTCTCTTCAGGATTCTTTGATGAATTGAAAGTTTAAAAGAACTGCATTTATTTGAAATAAAATTTGTTGTAACATTATACATGCCTTTACTTTTGATCAATTTAATTTGTTTTTTTCTGAATAAAAAATAATAATTTACTTACTTATCTCAGACTTTTAAATGATATTGTATCTAGAGACTAGTATAGCCTATGCTATTTTATTTGTTTATTTATAAAATTTTCAGATTTGAACTTGTGATGCGTCTTACTCCAGGCAAGAAATATATATATTTGAGCCCCATCATCTCAGGTTAGTTGGGGAGAATGAGCCCTTCAAAGACTGAAATCCAAGAATTGCCACGGGGGTAAGAAAACTTTTTTTTTTTGACAATAAGTCATATTTTCTCAGTAAACATATCTTGTTTCAAAGGTGTTTAGATGCTTTCTCTTGAAAACAAGATACAAATATTGATTAAGAAAGGGATTTTCTAATTTAGTATTTTGGCAGAATACAGATGCCTGGTCTATGGGTGTGATTAGTGTGCTAGGCTGATGTGTGTGGTAAATGTCTGAGATGAATCCAGCCATGAAATTGATCTGGGCTTTTGAGTGTTGCACTTGTCTTTAAGGGAAAAGACTACAGGATATTACTGAAGCAATGAGAAGTAGCCTTCCTGTCAGTGCACCACTGCTGCATGAAACTGAGCAAGACTGAAATCACTTTTAAGTAATGGGCAGCAATAAGCCGCTCTTTGTTTAGCAAACATGTAGATGTTGTTTTCTCACAGTCTAAACATCTAGATTTGTGTATTTTAAGTGATTTATTTTGCACATATTTTATTTTATTCATTAATTTCATGCACGATGGCTCAGATTTTATGGCAGAGTGCTTTGGATTGTGGATTTTATTTGCATTGAAATCTGTTCTATTGTAAAAAAAAACAAAAACAAGGCATGAATAGATTTCCTCTAAGATGCAGAATGCATACTGTATTGCTTTAGATAATGTAACATGTTTTTGCATATTTAAACCAAGTCACATTAAAATGCGTTATGTTTTACTGACTGGCTCACTGTTTCATAATTTTAAGATCATTTAATGGTAACACTTTATTTTGATGGTCCCTTTTGAACATTCTGTTGACAATAAGTAACACTACATCTACATGTCTACTGACTCTCATTAGAGTATTAGTAGCTGTCTGCTTAATATCTGCTAACTCTGTATTGTGAGGGTCTCCCAACAGACGTTCCACTGACTATCAGTAACTTTGCAAGTACATGTCAACTTAATCTAACCCTAACTCTTCCAGTCTACTAATAATCTACTAACACTCTAATGAGAGTTAGAAGATATGTAGGTGCAACCTCACTTATAGTCAACAGAATGTGTTAAAGGAACACATTTAACTCTTTCCCCACC
>NW_015664196.1:122547-157165 GCF_001515625.1 Sinocyclocheilus rhinocerous | reverse complement strand
TGCATTTTTTATATTTGCTGTTGATGGAAAATGTTCCCAATGGCGGGAAAAGAGTTAAAGTCGCAACCGAAAGTGGTGATGTCTCAGTTGGTCAGTTGTTTACTTTGTAATTATAATTTTCTCCACATTGACTTATTTAGTTCAATTTGCTAGCATGACACCACACTATCACAATCACAGCCAATCACTTTGCATCTCACATGATAATCCTGGCCATTACTCCCCTCAAACTAAAATTAGTGGATTATATATTTAATTTGTTCATATTTCATAAAATTTGTTTCATTTTATTTTAGTACTGAGGATTTTCTTTCTCCTTCTCTTGCTTCTGCAGAGCAAATGCACTGGAACAGGCTCACATACAGTACATGTAGGTACGGACCTGCAGGACCGCATCAGACTCATTATTAAGACATATCACATGCATTCCAGCATTGATCTCAGTTGGCTTCATTCTGCTGAGGTTTAATCAGCATTCTTCCCAGGGCCCCGTCCTCTTCCACACACTGGCTTCCTGCCCTGCTCCCCTGATCTGGCAAAATAACATTGCAAATTTGCAAAAATACATTATTAATTTTCCATGAGGCATGCCAGACGGCACCCCTTGACAAACATTCCTTTCATTTTTTTCTTTTCATTTTTCATTTTTCATTTCCTGTAGTACACCTGAGACACCTCCTGCACCTTAACAGCCTCCCTCTGCCCGCTCCGCCTCGATTCAGTCAGCTACTGAAATGATATCTGCTAGGAAATCATTTTGAGAACATCACAGCAGAATAGAGCACCTTGGCCGGGTGTGTGTCATTTTGTGTGCGTCTCTATGTGTGTGTACACCTCTTTCTATAATGCCCTGCTCGCAAAATCATTCCCCTCTGCTGTGGATGAGAGAGAGAGAGAGAGAGAGAGAGAGAGTGAGAGAGAGAGAGAACGAACCCCCATGACCACAAGCACAGCTTTTTCACCAATAAAAAGGACACTAGTACTGACATCTACTGAGTTCACATAAAGATCGGTTTTCCATAGTTTTACAGGCAGGCATTCAGTAAAGAGCCCTCATTATGTTAAAAGTGGACTGTTTTATCCATTGCACTTATGTCCATCACATGTTAAAGCTATATTACATTGGCTCCAAAGTATTTGGACGACTATGCCACACTTAAAATGTATGAATGTCATTGCATTAAAAAGCAAAATATCAAACCAAGTGCCATCTGCAAACAAATTCTGACAAATCTCTCAGAACTTAACATTTTTGGAATTACTTTTTTTTAGCAGTGCACTGCATATTACTTTTCTAATTTATCAGTATGAGTCGTTATTGGACATTTAGCCTATTTTATACTCTAGATCATAATATATTTAAATGTTATTTACACTTGTCAAGTCATTCTAAACCTGTATGACTTACTGTCTTCTGCAAATCATAAAAGACAATAATTTGAGAAATGTCTCAGTTTCTGTTTTTTTTTCTCTTGTTAATGGTAAAAATGGATGTCACTGGCAATATTTTGTTATCTAATGCAGTCCCTGTGCACCGTGTCACCCTGACAGTCTCGGCCTTCTCATATGCACTGTATGATTATATTTAATCTTCTGTTTCCAGCCTATATTGGGTGAGTTCCCAGTCTGCGTGAAATTGGTGTGCATGAAATTGAGAGGGGAGAGACAGAAAAAAATTAAAAATAGAAAAATAAAACACAATCTGTGACTCCCTTTAGGCTGTGTATTGCAGTTTACCAAACTCACAAATCCAATTTCAAAATGGTATTTGCTGGTTACAAGCACATGACCTTGAAATTGGATAGATATGCTGCACTACAGGCCTTTTCCGCACTCTACGCTTATCCACGGTTGACTGTTGGCTCATTTTCGTCCAGATCATGAAGTGAGCAGAAGTTTAAAAGAACAGCATTTATTTGAAATAGATTTTTTTGTAACGTTATACATGCCTTTACTTTCACTTTTGATCAATTTCATGTGTTCTTGCTGAATAAAAATAATAACTTCCTTAAAATCTTACTAGTGTACCTAGAGATATATGCTATTTTATTTGTTTATTTATAAAATTTTCAGATTTGAACTTGTGATGCGTCTTACTCCAGGCAAGAAATATATATATTTGAGCCCCATCATCTCAGGTTAGTTGGGGAGAATGAGCCCTTCAAAGACTGAAATCCAAGAATTGCCACGGGGGTAAGAAAACTTTTTTTTTTTGACAATAAGTCATATTTTCTCAGTAAACATATCTTGTTTCAAAGGTGTTTAGATGCTTTCTCTTGAAAACAAGATACAAATATTGATTAAGAAAGGGATTTTCTAATTTAGTATTTTGGCAGAATACAGATGCCTGGTCTATGGGTGTGATTAGTGTGCTAGGCTGATGTGTGTGGTAAATGTCTGAGATGAATCCAGCCATGAAATTGATCTGGGCTTTTGAGTGTTGCACTTGTCTTTAAGGGAAAAGACTACAGGATATTACTGAAGCAATGAGAAGTAGCCTTCCTGTCAGTGCACCACTGCTGCATGAAACTGAGCAAGACTGAAATCACTTTTAAGTAATGGGCAGCAATAAGCCGCTCTCTGTTTAGCAAACATGTAGATGTTGTTTTCTCACAGTCTAAACATCTAGATTTGTGTATTTTAAGTGATTTATTTTGCACATATTTTATTTTATTCATTAATTTCATGCACGATGGCTCAGATTTTATGGCAGAGTGCTTTGGATTGTGGATTTTATTTGCATTGAAATCTGTTCTATTGTAAAAAAAAACAAAAACAAGGCATGAATAGATTTCCTCTAAGATGCAGAATGCATACTGTATTGCTTTAGATAATGTAACATGTTTTTGCATATTTAAACCAAGTCACATTAAAATGCGTTATGTTTTACTGACTGGCTCACTGTTTCATAATTTTAAGATCATTTAATGGTAACACTTTATTTTGATGGTCCCTTTTGAACATTCTGTTGACAATAAGTAACACTACATCTACATGTCTACTGACTCTCATTAGAGTATTAGTAGCTGTCTGCTTAATATCTGCTAACTCTGTATTGTGAGGGTCTCCCAACAGACGTTCCACTGACTATCAGTAACTTTGCAAGTACATGTCAACTTAATCTAACCCTAACTCTTCCAGTCTACTAATAATCTACTAACACTCTAATGAGAGTTAGAAGATATGTAGGTGCAACCTCACTTATAGTCAACAGAATGTGTTAAAGGAACACATTTAACTCTTTCCCCACCAGGGGAGACCTAAAGGCCACCACCAGCATTTTTGACCATATTCACAAATCTTTCATGTCCCATAATATTGTGTTGTTTGAGTATGTAAACAAAATACATATATATCAAAAAAATAAAACACAATCTGTGACTCCCTTTAGGCTGTGTATTGCAGTTTACCAAACTCACAAATCCAATTTCAAAATGGTATTTGCTGGTTACAAGCACATGACCTTGAAATTGGATAGATATGCTGCACTACAGGCCTTTTCCGCACTCTACGCTTATCCACGGTTGACTGTTGGCTCATTTTCGTCCAGATCATGAAGTGAGCCGCCACATGGTTCTGGAAGTGTCTCCACGGCATTGGAGGATTCTGCATTTAAAGGATCATGTGAATGGCCTTCAAATTCAACGTCATGGGAATAGAATGACCACATATTTCAATGTAATGAAAGGGATGTCAACTTCTAGAATGACAAGAAAGCACCATAAGAGGATAGCTCAAAAGTCGTATGGACTTGTATGGATGACATCTTCACGTTTACATATTAAGAACTATAGCAGAATATCACACTTGCACCCAACACATCTTCTATTATACCTCTAAAGGACAGGCACCTAAAGGCTCCTGGAGGCAGCATCTGACTCCACAGAGTGGTGTCAGTGCTTGTGTTGCCTTATTACAATTCAGGAAGGCATGCCAGCACAAGTGTCACTCACTGAAAGTGTGGGGGTCTTGTTTTCTTTTCTTGTGAAAAGATGAAGAGTTGGTGGAATGCAGTCTTCTGACATGTTTT
Source organism: Sinocyclocheilus rhinocerous (assembly GCF_001515625.1). Taxonomy (NCBI): domain Eukaryota; kingdom Metazoa; phylum Chordata; class Actinopteri; order Cypriniformes; family Cyprinidae; genus Sinocyclocheilus; species Sinocyclocheilus rhinocerous. The sequence goes on along the minus strand of NW_015664196.1, from coordinate 153,135 downwards.
CCTTTATCTGCTCAGCCTACTTTTACTGTTGTGCCAGTGACAACTGAGGTCAAAATCCTGCACTATATATGGTTAGACTAAAGGTTTATGATTTGACCAATAGTTAAGACATTTATAATGTTACAAAACACTTTAATGCACTTTCTAGTTATCAAAAAAATCTTTATTTTTCAACTGTGGTAATACTAAGAAATGTTTATTGATCACCAAAGAAGCATATTTGATTTCTGAAGGATCATGTGACACTGGAGACTTTTAAAAGCCCGAAACAGACTTATTGCATATTTGTCTCTGTTTGCAACTTTTGCTGTCACAGCTGAAGGTAATCTCTAGTGAAGGGTTTGGGACTGTGTTTGTTCTTGTGGTGCATCAGCCAAACATGCTTTCAATTTGTATTATAATTACTACAATTATAAGATGACAACACTGAGATTCAACTCTGAACAGTTCCGTGAACAGCTCAGTTCTATGGCAGTGCCAAAATGGGTCATAGTGCAGCATTGTTATTGATGACGGCAAAATGTTTAATCTTTTCATTAGCTCTTTAATTCACTTTCATACATTTTGTAAAATAAATAAGATTAATAATTTACTGTGATATATAAACAATTACATATGTATAGAGGATTCTGATTAAGTTCATAGATGTGATCAGAAAGTCCAAGCCCATGAGCTACGATGACCGATTTCAAAAAACAAAAATCGGGGGTTCCTGCACAAGCCGGATTGTGTTATTGAGCTGAATGGGAATGCTATCACATAGCTTTCTACAGGTATTGTAGACTCCTTTGATTCAGACAAACAATTACCTGAAACAAACTGTAAAGTATAGTGTAGTATGTCATGTGGCTGTAGTGAGTCTTGTCATCATCTTGGGCTCTGGGACTGTTGTGGCACTAAGCTTGTTAGCAGTCCTGTCAGCGGGCCATGTGCACTGACCTGTCCAGATGCTGGACACTCTTGTTTGGAGAGCAGGTGTGACATACGCCACAGCGAATACCAAGCTGTCCGATCCTGGTGTGTCAATACATCCCGGTACTTTGACGTGTACTAACAAATATGTGCTTGTTTTGTTTCTTTGTACGGATAAAATGTCATTGGCTGCTGCAATGAATTATTTCTCCATACTGTTAAACAAAAGATTCCCGTCTATTTTTCTTCCTGCATATGGTTTCCAGTCATGTGGTTTCTTGCCTGACTGCACACTGGACATCAATTCATCAGTATGAATGGATTTTGTTTGTACAAAAGCAATTTTTCCAGCATGGCTATTAATCTCTTTAACCTTTGATTTACTTGAAATCAAATGGGCCACCAAATTAAATCAGCTTTTTTTAAGGGCAGTCAATCAATTCAATTTTTCAATCAAAGTAATTACATTAAATTAATAGAATTTGTCAAAATCACATATTTCAATATTACATTATTGTGGGAGACAAAAATATTGAATACCCATTATAAAAAGTCGTACTGCTTTATGTAGTACACATTGTTGATGGGTCAACAAATTGTCAACTTTTTTGTTTTGATTTCTTTTGCTTCACAGTTATCTTGTTTTGTTGCTTTTTTCACTAATTGTTGCAATTACAACATGTGAAACTCTCTTTGTCTCCCAAGATAAGTTGCATACATTTTAGAAACTGCACACTCTCAGAGTTTATCACAATTGACAGATCGTCATTAAAAAATTAATAATGCATTGTTTATTTGCTGTGTTATTGATATTCAGGAGACTTTCTTTATTACTCTGTGTCGTTGTGATAATAGGATTATTTGCAAGTGTAATGTGCACAAAGGGGGCAAGAGTTGCTGAATTGCTAATTGGGCCCTTTTATTTCTAAACACAGCCATTATGATCAATCTGAAGATGCTGGGTGGGTTCCAGAGGCCCTGGCACCAGAAAATATGGTTTGTGGATGCTTGTATGAAAGTGTACATGCGTGTGTGAGTGTCACATAACAGCAATTAGGTTTGTTGATGTACAGGTCAAAGACTGATTTAATTTAGCCCGAGTGTCTACATGCATTGCCTTGCATTTTTACAACAGATTAAGTGTCTTACAGCATAGAGAGAATGATAATACAACGTATCTGCTGCACACCCTTGCATGCACAGTTTGACTACCAGATGATATAATGATGTTTTGTTTTTACACTCACAGATATGTAATAAATTTGTCAGGGATAATGTTTGTTTGCTGCATACCGTTAACAGGTCAGTCTGATTGTATGACTGTATTTCTTTCCACAGTATTACTGAAAGCTTAATAATATTTCAACCAAAAATGGAAATTCTGTCATCATTTACTCACCCTTATTTTGCTCTAAACCTAAATGACTTTCTTTCTCTTTTTGAAGAATTTGTGTGACCGTGCGTCTTCTTTTTCCTGCATGTTTTGCCTAAAATGTCCAGGTTTCATTTTCCTAATTAATCACACTATAAAAATATTTCAGCTGTTTTTTTTTTTTTTTATTCAATGAAAGTCAGTGGGTTTCAAAACAATATTGCACCACACTGACTTTTTTGTATTGCCAAAGACACTTGAGACATTTCTCAGAATATGCTCTCAAATGATTTTGCAGAAAAAAAAACCCCTAAAGGTGCTAAAATTGTTATGAAAAAAACAGTTTCATCAAACACAAAAAGCACATCGTGTGATTGAAGTCGTTGCACCATTATGTCACAGTACAGTAACAGCTTGATTGGAAAAAAAAACCTCTTTATTTTAATAGCATAACATATTTAGCATTTTGCAAGTTTTTTTTCTCATTAATAATGCATACCATGACCATTTGTTTAATTTCTGAGAAACTGCTTTGCTATTCATAGTTAATTTGAGAGATTATTTACAGAGAAACTACAAAAAATTTGAGGATAAAGAGTTGTGAAGATATTGTTTTCATGTGTAACATTTTTTTGCGCCACAGAAAATAAATGGTTTAGTCTGTTTTTGTGCCTGTCACTCATTCTTTTGCCCCTACTAGCTGTACTCTTGTAGTGATTTTCTAGTTGACTTTTAAAGGTTTGTGTGGTGTTGAGATCTTTCTGTCGTTTTCTGTTAACTGGAGTCCAGAATCCATCCTCAGCTGTGAAAATACTTCATCAGCCTGGTCTCTTGGAGCTAAGTAGGCTTATCTTTGACATGGCAAATATGTAAGGATGTGTGACAAAGTCACACTAGTGAGCTGTCTACTGTCTACATAGGCAGCTGCCTTCCAAGACAACATCGTAACTGTGGATGGATTTGGGACACATAAATAGTACTCCTCAAAAGAGACTTAGCTTGTTTTGAGTTTGTTTTAAGTTTGCCATTAGCAAGTTGCTAAGCTAACAGCACAATACTCTAATAAGCAAACAAATATTGGGTTATTTTTTTTTTTTATTACAATGAACTAATTTTATTAATTTTGCAAAAAAAAATAAGTTGATTTTTAATGCAGTACAGAAATTGATTTCTCCATGAAGGAGAAATGTGATGCTGCCTTAAAATTTGGCTAAAATAAGGTATCTTAAGGAAATAATTTTTAACTTCCCAAAAGCTGATATAACTAAAGTGGAAAACATATGTATATGTAATAAAAATTAAGACAATTCACTGGTAAGAAGGTTATAATAAGCTCAAAAATAGCTTGTGATATATTACCCGAAATAATGTCCCATCATATACGCTCGGGTTTTAAAACCTAGTGAGCTGACTACAGAGACAACATTTTAAGGGATGATAGGCTAGAGACACAAAGGCTGTTCAAACAGGTAGGCATCTTGATTAAGCTTCTTTAATGTTCTTATATAGATAAAGCTAAACCCTGAAGTCACTTTGGTGGTGTTTATCTTGTAGCCTGTTTCATTTGAGTTCATTTTGGATTAGTTTGTTAACGTTATAGTCCCAGGATTTTGTCAGTGGATAAATGCATGGATTTGCCACTGAATGTCAAGTTGTGGTGAAAAAAATCGGCCATGGCAAATACTACAAATGACACATATGACACATGGCAAATACTATAAATGAGTGATTTTTGCTTTGCCAATGTAAAATACATACAGGTTTGTGTAAACTTGCAGTAACACTTTACAATAAGGTTCCATTTGTTAATTGCATTAGTTAACATAAACTAACAATATAAAAAAATATTGGAAAAAAAATATGAGTTATTTATTGATCTTAATTAACATTAATTTCAACCCTTACTAATACATTATTAAAATCAATAGTTGTATCTGGCAATATTATTTAATGTATCTGAGCTAAAATTAGCTAACAATGAATAGTTGTACTTCAACCAACCAACGTTAACAAAGATTAATAAATACTCTAATGCATTATTAGTTCATGTTAGTTAATGCATTAACTAATGGGACCTGTAAAGTGTTACCATTTTTACTACAGCCGTAATTTTTGTTTTCTAAAAATCGTTGATTATCTTGACCGCTTTTACAATATTCCATTACATCAGAGCCTCAATTTTTGCATAATGTGATCTGGCTTATTAGTGCCTCAGTGGAATTTTGAGCATTTGGTTAAATCCTGTGTTTTAGCTCTGCATTCTGTGATTGGTTTTGGCTTTGTGGAACATGATGACACTGTGAAGTGCTTACAAACTCACAGCCCTGTATAAAGTCCACAAACAGCTCGAGAGCAAAATTAGCTTACTTTACCAGAAGAAAACTATCCTCATATCACTTATGCAACTCAGTTTTGAATTGAAACAAAAACACGTGGAAAAAGAAACTAACATAAGTACTGCAATTTAAGCAATGCATTCGCAAAGCACACAAACAGAAAAGAGGATGCTAATTATTCTATCACGATGAATACGGAAATTACAGATGATTATGTGCATAAAACCAGAAACGTAAAGCACTTAGATTTTGAGAAAACAAAATGATCATGTTTATATTTGAATATTAAGCAGGGACGGGGCTGTCATCTAACAAACAGAAGTTGACATCTGAGAATAGACAGAAGGCTGTACGAGTGTGTAATGTAAACTTAATGCATGTCAAAGCTTTCTACAGATGCAAACAAGGGAATCCTAAATCTGCAATTTAAATTCTGAGCTGGGCTCGACAGAGAATAATTAAACCAGGCTGTGATACTGTTCCCGTTGTCCTGATGGGGTAATTATTTGGATGCAAATGACAGTAAACAATATGCTGCAAAAATCTGCAGCACTTCAAAAAATAAATCTGCTGACTGCTCAACTGTTTGCACAAAAGCTTGGGTGACTTTTTAAATGAACTTGATGCATGTTACCCATCTGACACAGCTGTAGAGAGTGATAGATGGACGTGTTTGCTGTAGTATGTCTCGTCAATTGTTCTGGATGTTCTGTAATACACTCTGTCTTGTCAAGTGGCGTTCATGTTTGTTTTGTATTATGTTGAACTTGAGGAGAACAAGTGTGATGTTGCATGAATCCATCCCATCTGTCTCTTACCAGTTATATATCATGAAATATCATGTCCATTTTTTTTCAGTGGCAAACAACCCATTCCATGGAAGAACACAGACCTAGAAATCCCATGACTGACAGTGGCAGATGTAGGAATAATTTTATCAAACAAAATGTGTTAAAATATCAAACATGTTCATTTGAGACTTTGAAATGATCAACAAGAATTATAATACCCTCAAATCACTGTTTTGCTCAAAAATAGAAAATCAGTATGCTGTTGTTTGAATAAATTCATGAACATTTCATATACATTGAAAAAAAAAGTGTAAATTAGGTGATTAATAAATATAAACAGTACACACACATATTATGTAAACACAAACTTTTATTTTGGATGTGATTAATTGCAATCAATCTATTTGACAGCCCTAGTGTAAATACAATTTTCCCTCAGAAATTGCTTGTAGATTTCACAATTAATTACAAAGTAACCGCATGTAACACATTGAACCAAACAAGAAATTTTTAAGTAGAAAGACTAAAATGTTATTTTCTTGTAAAAGGTATTCCAATACAATTTTTGTCAACTTGTCAACATTCAGTTTTGGTATGGAAATGATCAAACATTCAACTAAAGACCTGGCTGTGTTTCCCAAAAGCATTGTACACCTAAGTAGATTGTAGATCCATTGCCACCGATGCTTTTGAGAAATGCAGCCCTGATCTCCAGATCAAAACGCTCATTTTTTGTCTGACGTGGTTTCCTCTAATCTACATTTCAATGAAGGGTGAAAAGAGCTTAAAATGGTTTAACTTGAGATTTCCATATTAAAACTGTGTAATCTACACACAAAATTCTACTCTCTCATAATAATGTATTTAAATGACGAGAAGGTCAGTATGTCACTCTCGAGCGTGCTGCTTTTCAAGCTTTTTATCTTGATCCCTTTCAAGGATTTCAGAGTGAATGCAACAGGAGTAAACAGATGAGAGTGAATGGACTGATTTTAACTGATTTGAAAATAACATCAGTCAGTGTCTTGTCCTTCAAATCAGCTACTTCATGAGATTTGCAGGTGTCTGCGCTGCTTGCTGTGGCTCGAATATCCATGTTCTGTAGTATAAATTATGTTTGCATAGCGCCCGGTTGATGAATAAGGATATATCCAGCTTTAGATAAGTGAGAGTTATGCATTCTGTGTGAGGTATGTTAGGGCTGATTGCCACTGTGATCATGCTCATAAACTAGTGTATAGCGTATGTGTGTGTTTTCATGCTAAGAGGCCTCAGATGGTGCATTTAAAAATATCAGACATATTCAGCTGTTCATATAACTCTTTTATTATCCACTTTACATGGTGTCATCCTTCTGGATCCCTTCTCATTCTGTCTCTTTCTGTTCCTTCTATGCCAGGGATCATTAGACTGAAAATAATTTTCCAAATTAAAATGGCCTCCTCTTTGTTTTCTTTCCCTAAAGTCTGTCTTCTACAGACACATTTGATTTCTACTGATAGCATCTGATATTTAGAGTGGCAGCATTGAAGTCTGTATAATACACATTAATGAGTGTATAGTTATTTTTAATACATGGATTATTTAGGTCATTAATTCACTTTAAAAGAACAAAATTTATCCGGCACAAAAACAGTTGATGCACATAAATAATACATAAATTTACACGAATTATTAATCTAATAAAGCTAACCAAGACCTTACACTACCTTTTTTTTTATTTTTATAAATGTTTGTGAAATAACTCTCTCATGCTCACTAAGGTGAAGCAAAAATACAATAAAACAGTGTCACGAGTCTCTGAAATAAAGGACCCAAATGCAGTTAGATGCTCCAACAAAAACTTTTATTACAAAAAGGTAAACTGGTGACGAGTCACGAGCTCTGGATTAGCAGTCTAAGAGGACAATGGATTATAAACCCAGGCAATGATCAGGATACGGGAGAACAGTTCGATCAGCAAATGAAGCCCAAGAAAGCCATAACACATAGTCTGACGAGTGAAGATCAAATACCAGGCGAACGGCTGCACAACCGAGAGAAGCACATCATAATCAGGAACAGGCAAGGATCAATAACAATGATCAGTCCAGGCAAGCAGGCAGAACAGGAAGGAGAGCCAAAGAACAGAGTCAAAGTCCAGAGCGAGAGTCTGAAACCCTGGAGGGCAAGCTGCTGGTCAGTAAGAGCAGACAGTCAGGGTAGCGACGGAATAAACTCGATAAATAAATAACTGAAAAATCAAAGCAAAAAGTGTAAGTGAAGCATAAGTAACAAAACACACTGGCAAAGAAAAGAGTGAAAACAAATAGGTTTAAATAAGAAGAGAATTGATAAGAAAATAACAAACAGCTGTGAGTGCGTGCAAGACCAGCACAAAAACAAAGCCTCGTGCTGAAGAGAAGAGAGATCAATCAAACCTGAGCCCTGACAAACAGTAACATGTTGAAATATTATTTCAATTTAAAATAACTTTATTTTATTTCAGTGTATTTTAAAAAGTTATTTTAAAAATATCATGTGATAACAAAGCTGAATTTTCAGCAGTCATTACTCCAGTCTTCAGTGTCACATGATCATTCAGAAAACATTCTAATATGCTGATTTGGTGCTCAAGAAATATTATTATCATTATTTTTTGATGAAATTGTGATACATTTTCAGAATTCTTTGATTAATAGAAAGCTTTTATTTAAAAAATTTATCTTTTGTAACATTATGAATGTCTTTATTGTTATTTATGATCAAATTAATTTGTCGTTGCTGAATAAAAGTATTAATTTCTTTAAAACAAACAAACAGAAAATCTCACTCCATAAAATGTTTTGCTGGGAGTTCCAAGACGCGAATGAGTGATACAAATCTCATTTGAATCTTTTTTGAACTAGTCTGTTGAAATAAACTGAATGTCTGAACGAACTGAATAAAATTGTTCCCGCTTCCCGCTATTTACGCACCCACACACTCTTCCACGCATGCAAGCAAATACAGAGACTCACATGAAACATATATAAACCCTCATAAGACTGAATAATTCCCTGATCTTTTATTCATAACGACACTTCAGCAAAAAAAGCCCATTTGCAATTTCCATTTTCCACCATTTGATTTCCAGCTCTCTGATTGCTGTAGTGAAGTGAGGTGCACACAGCCAACACAAGCATGATGTGATCCAAGTCACAGGCGTTGGGAGATTATGTCTTGTGCTCATATGTGATGCCCTGTGCCCTTTCCTAACAGGATCCACCACCATTCCCAGGAAGCCTGGAAAATGAGCTCACTTTTTCACCCAGCCAGCATGACTGTGTACGGACCATCTGAGAGAGGAAAAGAGAAAAACAGAGAGAGAGCCTGTGGCATTAAAATATCCTTTTAAGCGAAAAGCACATTTGTTCCAGTTGTCTGTAGCATTTGTTATGGCTCACATTGTTTTCAGGTGTCTAGTGTGTCTTAAAGCCAAATGTAAAACACTGTACAGCCACGTTTAATATCTGATGATTAACCTAACAAAGAATTAATGAGTTGTATAGTTCAAATAATCTCGTCATTTAATTTGTCCGTTTAGTTTAACTTACAATGGACTGTAAATATTGGAACACTGCTTAATATGGACCCTTGCGAATCTCAACACACAATTAATTCTGCCAAATTAATAAGAAACCCCCCCTGTGGTAATATAGCCTGCCGCTGTTTTATTAATGTAATATGTTACTCTCCCTTTTGGTTTTGGTGTTAGCTGCTGCAATAATATTCTTTCCAAACAATTTCTGCTCCCTCTATCAGCTGGTGTCTTTCTGTCTCTGTCTCTTTGTCTCCAGTGGTGGGAAACACATGACAGGTGTGCAGTGAGAGATGGTTCCGTGCCGTCGCCGCTTCCCCTGGGTGTGACCGCGGTCAGACTGCTGTTCCAGCCCGATGGGCTCAGGTACCCATGTGGCCAAGAGAAGAAAATACTGAGAGAAAGAGATGATTAACATGAGACTGCTTTGACACTGCTAATGGAAGGGATTCTATTGCAGAAAGAAGGAATAATGTAAGGGAGAAAATGAAAAGATGGGAAATGAATTTCAGTAATTCTGTTTGCAATAATCAGGTTGCATTTGTAATTTGCGTTAAAATGTGAAGTCTGTTATACTTTATTTTAAGGATAAAAAAAATAGACCAATGACTCAATGACTGCACTAGTTAGGGAATTTATAAGGCACTGATAAGGTCACTGATGCCATTGTAAGGCTCTGATAAGGCCTTTATTGGTTGCTTTCTTATTCTTGCCTCTTGTACTAACACAATTCTATCAAATTGAGCAAAATAAAAACAGTTATATTATGAAATATTATTAAAATGTAAAATATCTGTCTTCTATTTTAATATATTTGTCTTATAGCCTAACTTTTACTATACAGACGTATAGACCCTTTAGTTGTGTTTTTGTCCTAACAAAATTCTGTTTAATTGAACAAAGTTTCATAATTTTGTTAAAAATTGCACAATTGAATTGAATGGAATTTTGTTATGCATGTAATGGGTAAACTTAGCACCTTATTCAAGATGTCTCAAATCTCTGCTAGTTTTTTCTCAAATGTTTTATTTTTTTTTTGTATTTGTTGGTATAGAATATACATACATTGTATATTTATATTAAATAAATTTATATTAAATAAATTACATAAATCTTATTTGTATAAAGTGCATTTATGTCGCCCCCAAAATGATTTGATAGGTGGCAAGACTAAAAAAATTCTATAAATGAGTTTTAGAGTTTCCCGTTTTGTATGTTTGTTTCCTTTATGTACCCTATTTAATTTTTTATCTTTCATCTGTTTTTATCCCCTCTGTTCAGATTTTAATCTGTAACGTACATTATGCTGCTGTACAGACATGTGAATCCATGTCAGAGCGACTGTTTCCTGCTGCTCTCCCGCTAGATCCTTTGTAGCAGCTCGCTTGTGACATTTAAAGCCCTGATGACTGGAGCTGGTGAGAAAGGTCAAGTGAGTTGGCGTAAAACTAGTCATTTTGCGGGTGTAAACGATGAGTTCAGCTCAGATTAATGACTCCTGCAGACACTGAATGCCAAGAACTTTTGTATCTTTTTGTTGCTCCACGTTTTGATCTGCTTGAAAAACTTTGCATCATCTTAGCAGGACAAAGAGCAGTGCTGTCGGCATGCATACATCCTGCTATTGAATGTGAATAGGTTTGTATAGCATTACGGGATGTGAGGAGAGTGCCTTTAGTTTTGATTTATTGTGGCAAGGAAAGAGTAACAGAGAGATGTTACTGTAATGATGGGAGAAAACCAATGATGTGGTGCTACAGGAGGTTTGAAGATTGAACTATAATGTGCAGTTTATACCTCCTGTTGTTCTGTTTTAAAAAGGATCTGTGGTCTATTTCACTTTCTATCACGTTTTATCATTTCTCAGTTGTTCACGAAACATGAGGTGAGGGGGTGGGGGGGATCAGCCTGTCACCTGACTGAAGTGATCACATGAAAAAGCACTGCATGTACTATGCTCCCTGGGAAAGCGGCTAGAGTACTGTCAATCTGAGGATGCCTGTATGGCACTAGATCAGATATATATATATATATATATAGATATAGATATATATTTTAATTACATTTAAAGGATAAGTTCACCTACTTATCATCATGCATGATATTTTCCATGGAATATAAAAAGAGACATTTTGAAGAATGTGCTGGTTACTCTTTTCCATGTAATTACAATGATCGGCAATTGAGGCTTTTCAGCTTCAAAAAGGACCCTAAAAATAATACAATTTTAATACAAGTGGTCTACATGGCCAGTATGCTACAGTATATTCCACATACATCTAATATATTTGTTTGTCTTCAATTCATACATTTTGGCACAAAGGAGTACATAAAAGTGAGTACAATTCTGTAAAATTTCTCCTTTTGTATTCGACAATAAACAATAAAAAAGTTTATTTCTTGTTGATTGTTTTCTTTAAAGGGACAGTTCACACAAAAAAATTAACATTCTGTTATCATTTACACACCCTCGTGTTGTTGCAAACCTGTATGACTTTCTTTCTTTTGTAAAAAGAGAAGAAGAGATTTTGAAGAATGTCTGTGGTTTTTGTCCATGCAATGAATATCAGTATTGTAGTCATGTTGTTTGGACCCCACTGACTCAAAATATCTTCTTTTGTGTTCTGCAGAAAGAAAGTCATGTAGATTTGGAATGACATGAGTGTGAGTAAATGATGACAGAATTGTCATTTTGGGGTTGAACTGTCCCTATAAGTGACTGTAATTCTCTTATCTTCGTGGAGACAAAACACAAAACTAAACTGGATCTAATCCCAGAACAAACCACTGAGAACTGCTTAGTAAATCAACCAAAATATGAACACAAACTTTTCAAAACAATGGTTTCTATTCAAGGTAATGGGATGTAAAAGCCTGTTATGTGGACATGTATTCTGTAAAGTTTCAGGGAACTATTGTCTAATATCCTTAAGGCCAGTATGAAGTCAGGCTGGATAATGGGCTACTTTCATAGCAAGCTTTATTCTATACCTCTGTGGAGATATTCAGGACTATGGAGAGGTTATTGTAGACCTGACATTTCTTACTGAGCTGCTTTGATAAATGAGCCACAGCAGGTACTTACTAATAAACAGAATTTGTGGAGCACTATATGATTAGCCTGCAGATTTTATCTCCTGCAGATATTACACTTAAAGTTACTTTTATTTATTATTTTTTATTTCATAACAATATTTTTAAAGTAACATTATAGGATTTTTTTGCAAGGGTTGTGTGTTTTGGGAACATCTACATTTATATAATAATTTCCAGTTAGGTACTTACTAATAAACAGAACTTGTGGAGCACTATATGATTAGCCTGCAGATTTTATCTCCTGCAGATATTACACTTAAAGTTACTTTTATTTATTATTTTTTATTTCATAACAATATTTTTAAAGTAACATTATTGGATTTCTTGTAAGGGTTGTGTGTTTTGGGAACATCTACATTTATATAATAATTTCCAGTTACTTACATATGGGTGCATGTGAGTTTTATTATCTTAATTAATCTGCAATTTTCCCACACGTTTTCATCTGTTCCGACTCAGTCACTCTTCCTACCTGCTGTTGATTTGGCATGTTGCTAAAAGTAACAATTTCTCTGATTTAACTATTGTCTATTTTTCTAATCCATACGTGGATGTTTGTATGTCTGAATCCATCTCTTCCTAGCTGTTGTGCACCTGTTCTGTGGTATTAAGTGTGCGACTGCAGTCTAAGAGGTGGGTGAGGGGCTCACTCCGAGTGAATCATGAGCGCTCGAGGGAAGCAGCAGAGGTAATGCATGCCTGCCTCCACCTCTTCTCTTTGCCATGACTTTTGTCTCCTCAGGTTAGTGTAAAATGGAGCCTATTACAATATTGCTCCTCTCACATTTCCCCTGATGGAGCGCTTGATCTGGCCCGAGAGAACAGAGCAGAGATGCAGGATTTATTTAATGCTTTATTTCCCCTTCTGCTGAGTGCACAGTTCCGGCTTGTGTGCCGCTGCCCCTGGGGAACGATGGTGTGCCACTACTGATCCACATCTATTACATGATGCTTCTAAGCCAGGAATCCTTTCTCAACCGCATTGGAACGCATATTCTGTGTGCGAACAGTGATGCACGATCTCTTTGAAACAGCTTGTGATGTATTAGGATATCATGAAATCTGCTCCGAATTCATATGCATTTCATCCATGACACATTTCATGGTCCTGATGAGATGATAAGAGTCAAAAAATAAAAAAAATAGAGCAGATGGGTTTTTTAACAAGAATGATAAAGCCTTTGTGTGTGTGTGTGTGCGTGAAAAGTGGCATGATGAAGTCTCCTGTGAAGCAGCAGTGTGTTCTGGGATGTTGCAGACAGAAGTAAACAGAATCAACACAGAAATGGAATTCTTGGAAAAATGAACGTAAAGAGAGAGACGGAAATGCTACTTTATTTGCCTTCTCTTCTGAAATCCATCAAATCAGGGATGACAGGCGTGGAGAGAATTTCTTTCACTATTGATTTTTCTTTTAGTTCTTGTGTTCCCAAGGAAGAACGGTCTGTACATAGCAAATGCATTTGCTTAGTCTGTGTAGCTGACAAAAAAAGGAAAGCACAGGAATCCAGCCTTACATTCCACTGAGTACTGAATAAAAACACAGAGCATGAATATACAACTCTGGCAGAAATAAGGAAGAGGTGCAGAGTACGGCACTTTGAAGAGGGTTTTGAAGAAAGAGATTGAAACAGCGGTGCGATCAGAAGCAATCGCTTGCAAACATAACCTTGTATTTGATTCTTTTCTTTTTTTTTTGGCCACCTACTGTTTTTCATAAAGAATAAAAAGCAGGAAAAAAATGTGAGATTTGTATGTTGTACAGCTTGTAGAAGTCAATGTAGTATGTCCTCGCTGAATACTTGTTGCATTTTTTTTTTCCGGATCAAATATTATATAGTTTGTCTGAAATATATTTTAAAAATACATTTTGCATTTACCCAAATTGTATTCTAAGATTGTGCATTTTCTTGTCTCTTGAGGTACATATTTTTAGTATATTTTTGCATTTGGAAGTTTTTAATACATTTTTCATTTTCAATTTGAAAAATATAATTGCTCGGTTTACAACATGAATTTAACATTTTGGGGCATTTTTTTTTGAAACTGGAAACTGGCACCGTGGCACACAAAAGAACAATGTTTCTCTTCTGAAATAAAATGCCATTATTGCATTAATAATTAGAAAGAAATACAAGAAAGCAAGCAAGCAGATGTTGATTAAGTCATTTACATGTGTAAGTACAAGGAATGAATCATGCCCAAAGTGTTTCTCTGGTTCACTCCACCCACAGACAGCTGATAGTGTCCTCTATTAAATAATGCAATGGAAATGTAAGATCAAATGTAATTGTGGGGGCGAAGATTTCAGAATGACCGGCGCAGATCTGCCGGCTATTGAAAACGCCCCCGCTTGGCAGCCAAAGGTATTTGGCTCTATCATTGACTAACAAACCTCTATTCATCTACTTTGCTAATAAAGCAAGTGATTCAAAGGGTTGCATTCTATTGAAATGACTGAGATTGCAGAGGCCTGTTTTACTGAGGTAATGCTTAATTTAAAAGATGAATCCAGAAGCCTTGGGCAATGGTATGTGATTTGCAACATGACAAAGAATGTCAGTCATGCCCATAAGCATGTTAGAATCTTTATTTGAGCCACATACAACAAATTTTGTAAATCCTCCACAAAATAATCTCAAAGCCGTTCAGTCATGACGTCAATTTGTAAGCAACCCTGAAGGCTAATCGCCATGGGGTAATGTTGGTTTTTGGGTTTATGTTCTTGTCTTTTATTTTTTTATTCTCGTCATAGTTCATGTCATTGTCATGTGATTCCATGTTGTCTCATGCGTTCTTGCCATGTGGTCCCTTAGTCTATAGGTGTGTTTGACTTCATGTGAGCTGCACAGACCGATCGGCGAGAGTTGCTGCTAGCAGTTGGGGGCGGAATTGAAAGCGGAGACATGAAGTGGGACACTTTAGGCTCATTTGAGATGCACCTAGCCTCGCCTGAAATTTAGGCGATTGTAGACAGCTGCAGTGAGGGGAGCAGTGAAATAAGCGCAGTCAAGACGGACAGTTCTGACCTCTCGAAGGAGAACAGATACCTACGAGATCAAAGGCGGATATCGCATTATGCCGAGTTCACAATGCACGATTTTCAAAGTTGTCAGATCACCGTTGTTTTCACACTGCAAGACTATCTGGGGTAGCATTCAGTTGCTGCTGTGTTCACATTGCACGATGGATCGGCGACAGGAGGTTACACACTGCATGACTTTACAATAGGAAGAACTCTGACAACTCTGTCTGGTCCACAAACTACACAAGTTTTTCACAACCAAACACATGAGAAGTGATAAGGAAATAACTCCTACCTCTCATTGGCTGTAGGTCATCGTCTATGTATTTTTCAGTCAGAACTCATTTCACACAGAAGATTTTTGAATCGCAGACAGGTCCAGATATTCTCTCAGATTGCATCTTTGATAATTCACACTGCGTGATTTTCTCTCGCGTCAACGAGCACTGATTTGCCTCCCATTTCAGGCATTTGTCTGCGATTTCGCAAAACCTGTCGGCGAGTTAAAATTGGGGCTAAAATCGTGCAGTGTGAACTTGACATTATTTACACTCATGCTTTGTTGCTGATAAACATGATATAATTTAAGTTCTGTTACTTTTATATGAAAACAAATATGATGAACAGGACACTCAAAGTACTTGCTATTTATTCCATTCGAAAGACGTATTTATCATCCATTTTTACTTTAATAAAAACATGTATTTTAGAGTTTTTTTTAGAAATATGAGAACAATCACATATCTCACACAGAGATTGCACTGTCATGGTGTTTGGGAATATTCATGTATAATTTAAACACATAATCACATGATAGGCTATCAGATGAGATTTTAGAAGAGAACGCAATATCACGGTTGTTTGAACCAATGATCATTAAGCTGTGTCGTCAGCGAGTCATTTCCCATGATCCCATCGTCCTTTTGGTCAGTGAAGCTGGGGGAGAGCAACTGCGCTCGACTGCATGGCCGACTCGCTGTCGCGAGAGATTTTTGGCATACGTCAGAATGACATCAGAGCAAGGAGGACCGCCCTCGGACTGTCACGCCCCTGGACTCTTTGTGTTGTGTTTTCCCTCCCCAGGTGTGCTGTGTTCCCTTTAATTAGTCATTCCTTGCACCTGTGTTTTCCCAATCACCCAGTGTTTAAAAGCCCCAGTCCTTTCAGTTAGTGTTTGTCAGTCCTCGAACGCCATTCCATGTGTTCCTGTGTCTCCTACGTTCCCCGAGTGATCATTAAAGACTGTGAATTTAAGTAACTCCGTGTTTCCACACTCCTTGATTCCCGAGAATTGTGACATGGACACATTTCTAACCGGCATGCATCTTGCGGTGATCACCGGTGATCGGTTCTGCTCAGATTTTGCTAATCACAAATGAGCCTATTCCATTTCCCGTAGTGACGCTTGCACGGTGTTTGCATGCTTTATCACAGGTGAAGTGAATTAAATGCAATATTTTCATCAAATACACACACTTTTCAGAGACGTTTTCATGAACCAACATAATTTTTTTTTTATGTAGGCTGGTGCTTAATACAGCGCCTGTACAAGAGTAAAGTTCAACATAAGCCTATACTATTTAAATACCAATAAAGTGGGTCTATTTTTTTATCAGTGTTTTTTGATAAACATAACTCAATATAACAGTGCAACTACACAAAAAGAGCTTGTACTGTTATAAAAACATAGATTTGTGAGCATTAGTGGAACTGAAGGTGTCAGAATAAACACTAAACACACGTCATTGTCGTCATTGTTGGTGAATTTGGCCAATCGTAAAACAGCTGTGTCGTCATCAGCTCTCCTGCAGCCAATCTGGAGAAACTGCGTTAGTTCTTAGTCAAGTCTTTAATTCAAGTCATGTTCTAGTTGTCACGTTTTAGTTTGGTTTTGTATCACGTTTCTCAATAAATCTTCACATGGGTTCCATCATACACGCCTTCAATGGGACTTTGTTACACATGGGATCCTTCGAGAATTTCTAATAGGCTTATTGAATTTATAAGTAAAATAAAGTCAGTGGTTAACAATACATTCATATTTTGTTGTACAACATAAATTAGATTTAGTACTATGGTCGCCGTGACTTTGCCAAGTAAGACATGTTCCTGGATCAACATCTTTTGTTGATCCTGGATGAACATTACTGTCCAAAAATATAGACTAAACCCAATCCCTAACCCTAAACCTAACCCTACCCATAATTTATTCCTAAAATCAGTGTGAAATGATAGCTCATTTACAAGGGTGTAGAAGCACCTAACCCTGATCGTAAGCCTAAAACAGATATTTCCTGAAAAGTTATCCCTCAATTCTGATTGGTTAATTGGAATGTTGTTCCAGGAACATGTTGTACTTGGTGAAATCACAGTCACCTTAGTACTACACTACCCTGTTAAATTTATTGTAAATTTGTAATATAAGGGGACTTTTTATACAATGAAAATGTGTTTTGTTTAGTATTATATTGATTATTTTAAACTATAAATTTTATAGTAATTATTATTTCCAAAAATCATAACTGTTACCCTATCTACATATAATGCTAAACCATTGCATAAATGTTAAACAAAAGTATTTTTTTTTACTGTATATGATAAGGTAACTTACAGTTAACTAATTATTGTAGCATTTTTACCAGCTTTTAAAGTAAAAAATACTTAAATAGAACCTAAGTTGCTAAGATGTTGTTCAAACTGCATACTGCCTATCTGGTTCATTGTTTTCACGAACAAGAGCTCTGAGAATGAGTGCATGCATTGGATGCACTATAAATAAGTCATATGTAACCCTTTCCTTAACCCTAGGGGTTAATTTAATTATTTCTCTAACATGAATCCTGGCTTCCCGGCAGTTGTATGGTGAATTAGGCCGGTAGTTTCTTTTTTTGTTTTATTATTTACAAACAATCAATTGTAAAATGAATTTTCCTCCTGTAGTAAATTTTACTCAATTCATTTACTAAAGATCAATTAAACAATTCTTATTTGCAATTCCCAAGAATTCAGTAACTTTGTAAATGAATGAACTTGCCAGACTCAATGAAATATCAAAGTACAAATGTTAAGGAGATAAAAAGAATAACAAAGATTTATTTGTACATTAATGTAATAACTCCCTTTTTTTTAAAAGAAAACAGTAAATGAAGAAACCAGTAACAACCCTTTTGTTTTTAAAGAAAGCGGATAAACAGTTCTCCCTTATGATACCCTAAACCTAACCCTACCCATAATTTATTCCTAAAATCAGTGTGAAATGATAGCTCATTTACAAGGGTGTAGAAGCACCTAACCCTGATCGTAAGCCGAAAACAGACATTTCCTGAAAAGTTATCCCTCAATTCTGATTGGTTAATTGGAATGTTGTTCCAGGAACATGTTGTACTTGGTGAAATCACAGTCACCTTAGTACTACACTACCCTGTTAAATTTATTGTAAATTTGTAATATAAGGGGACTTTTTATACAATGAAAATGTGTTTTGTTTAGTATTATATTGATTATTTTAAACTATAAATTTTATAGTAATTATTATTTCCAAAAATCATAACTGTTACCCTATCTACATATAATGCTAAACCATTGCATAAATGTTAAACAAAAGTATTTTTTTTTACTGTATATGATAAGGTAACTTACAGTTAACTAATTATTGTAGCATTTTTACCAGCTTTTAAAGTAAAAAATACTTAAATAGAACCTAAGTTGCTAAGATGTTGTTCAAACTGCATACTGCCTATCTGGTTCATTGTTTTCACGAACAAGAGCTCTGAGAATGAGTGCATGCATTGGATGCACTATAAATAAGTCATATGTAACCCTTTCCTTAACCCTAGGGGTTAATTTAATTATTTCTCTAACATGAATCCTGGCTTCCCGGCAGTTGTATGGTGAATTAGGCCGGTAGTTTCTTTTTTTGTTTTATTATTTACAAACAATCAATTGTAAAATGAATTTTCCTCCTGTAGTAAATTTTACTCAATTCATTTACTAAAGATCAATTAAACAAGTACACCTGTATTGAACACACTTTCTCATTGGATATAAGCAAAACATAATTGTTGCATCATATTTCGAAATAAAGAAAAATAAAATACATTTGAATACTTTGTATTATTTCTGACACAAAGCATATGAAACGCAAGGTATATTTTAGGAGTCCCTACACATATATTTATGAGAAAGAAAGAAAAGAAACGAATAGAGGAGCTACAGTAATTAGGTTCACTGTCCTTGCCAACCCGAGGGACGACCCTCGTCTCTTTGGTAGTCCAGCTTTTCCTTTCATCCTGCTGTCTTGGCCTTTTATATTTTCTAGTCTCTGTCATTATAGTTCAGAAAAGAAGCCTACTGTAGAAGAATCATACTGTATACCCACTGACATACAGTACCACATTACAGTTTTTCTCTCTCTTTATATGGACTTGCAACTTTAGCACAGCGAGTACTAAAGTTGCACGTCCAAATGATTTCAGTTTTCAGTTTTTGTCTCTGATTGACATTTGAGAAAATTAGTTGGAATCAGTCAGTTGAAATACTACATGGGTTCAAAGAATGAAAATATAATGCACCACTCTCAGACTGGCTCTCACAGAAGATTCATGCTGAGTCTCGGCATCAAAAATTAAAAACTCTTGGGTTTATGGATTTATCTCTTGTAATTTTAGACTGGTCCTTGAAGCAAGTTTCTAGAGAGGTCCTGTGGCTCTTCAAGTATCATTGAAAACAAACTGAACATTTTGTTCTATTTTCTGTTTGACTGCTTTTTGATGAAACCTTATTTGAAGAGGTTTATTTTTCTCATGTGCATAGTGTCTGCCGTCCATATGGTCAATCTGGAAAATAAGTGGGAAATATTTGGATATAAACTCAGTGACATCAGACATGCATAGTGGGTGGCTGCAGAGCTCATTTCCCTCAAGGATGGAGAACTAAATTTGTATTTAGGCTATACATTTAGCAGATGCATTATTCAAAGTGAATTACAAGCAAGGAATAGAACAGTGTTTAATTAATCAAAGTTTTACTTTTGTGCATGGATAGGGTGGTGCAGAAACCACATCTGAAGTGTTACTCTTCGAAGTGCTATAGATTTCTATTTCAAATGAATGCTGTTCTTTTGAACCTTGTATCAAAGAATCCTGAGAAAAATGGTTTTCCATAATGTCATTACCTGTGTTTCATTTCATATAATTCAGTGAATTCTTTCTGTGGCATGTTGCCAGTTCAATTTAAATCAAAGTCATGAACTAAAAGGACGCCAGTTGTTCAATTTTGAATTTTGCACAACTCTGCATGACAGAATACGAGATGTGTGATGATTGTCATGAGAAGGGTACAAGTGCTGATGCAAAAGAAAAATAAATGATACATGATGAGTACTTGCTGTCAAGTTCAGTTATAACTGTAATCAGTTATATGCTTGATTAAAAATTCTATAGGCCTGTTAGGTCAGTATTTGAACCCAGATCCTCTTGCACATGGGATGGCAGAATTGTAGAGCCACTTGAAGTAAAAAAAAAAAAAAGAACCCTTTGTGTTCCCTCATGGATACACTCTTAAAAATAAAGGTACCAAAATTATGGTTTCAAAGCAATGCCATAAAAGAACCATTTTCAGTTCCCCAAAGAACATTCCAGTGAGCAGTTTATAAAAGACAATTTTTTTCTTAGTGTGAAGAACTTTTTTTTTCTACTACAAAGTACCTTTTGTCCAATGGAAAGGTTCAATGGATGTTAAAGGTTCTTCATGGAACCATAGATGCCAAAGTAAAGAACCTAAAGATGTAAAGAACCTTTATTTTTAGAGTGTAGATCAACACTTTGCCTTTGCTTCTGCTAATATGATCATTGCTGTCCTGTGACTGATGATTATGATAATTACAACAGTGATAATGATGGTGAATGTAGTGATCATGGGAAATAGTCAATACGTTTTTTAGACTGAAAGGGACAAACTGTAGATGTATTCTCTGTTAAAAGACAAGCCGTTAAAATATAGATTTCCCAGGCTTGTCTCATTTTGACTGAAAAACAGCTATTAAATCAATTTCAGTTAGCTCTGGGAAAATAGTTACATAAATATATCAACTTATTTAAATCAAGGGATATTCTGATACTAAATGTATGCAATGAATAATGAAAACCACTGTCTGTTGCAGTCATGACAGATGGGGTAAATGCAATCTGAAATCTCTAGTTTTTCAATGCACATTAGAAATAGCGCTCTCATTTTAAATCCGTAGTGAAATAGCTTGTTTGTGTTAGCTGTCAGCTTGGCTTACCGTATCCTTGACAACATGTGCTGTGATGGGCTTAGTCTCTCCTAGCTAATTGAAATTGACTGTTGGATGCTATTCACTGTGTCGAATGCCGGCTTGATGGAAGATTAGCTGAAATGGATGGGTTGAACTTGAAGTTCTCATGAGCTCAGAGTTATGAATGTGAGTCATTTGAGTCTACATTCAAATGACTGAATCCCAGTCGCTCACACCTGAGTGTCACTGGTGGGCATATCGTATCAGTATGTGGGCCAGTGCCACATCCATTTACATATAGATGATATTATGTGACGTCACACAACAGGAAACTGCGTTTCCAAATTCTTCAGGCGAGCAGTTTTATGTGGCGGCTGTGAGCAGATTCTGATTCTACCGATGATCTGTTAAGCATTACATATTATAAAGTTATTATAAAGCGATTCCCATGGTTTATACACAACTGTTCAAAAGTTTGGAGTCATGTTTGACCACATACTGTAAGTAGCCTAATAATACTTGAAATAGATCAGAAATTGCAGACATTGAAAATGTACAGTACTACATTGACAACACCATTTTTTTTTTTTTTTTGGTGCTTCTGTGCTGGCAACTTATAGTCCTGTTAAATAACTCATAATTGTGTACACAACTGA
Source organism: Sinocyclocheilus rhinocerous (assembly GCF_001515625.1). Lineage (NCBI taxonomy): Eukaryota > Metazoa > Chordata > Actinopteri > Cypriniformes > Cyprinidae > Sinocyclocheilus > Sinocyclocheilus rhinocerous. Next base: position 131,132 of record NW_015664196.1, on the reverse strand, counting down.
TTTCAAAAGTCCAAATCATCTGTTTGTGACTTCAGGGTTTGTGTGTTGCCTTATGAAAAACAAATCTTCCGATCCCAGCTGTGGGGTAATCAGATCTAATTAGAGCAGAGCCGATAATGATGGCAGAGGTCTGTGAATTATTATAATTTGTGTAAAATCCTGAGTTTGTCTTGCTCCGCTGATGCTGATGGAAATCAAAAGAAACCCAAATCATCAACAATATTTAGTAAACGATGTACCAAACTTATAATTTTTGGTCATTTCAGTGAAATTTAACATAAATTTATAATAATTTGTGTTAATTGATAATGATAATTTAACATAACCTCTTTTGTGGGGTACCAGAAGAAAGTGTGAAAGTGACATGAGTATGGTGACCCATACTCGGAATTAGTGCTCTGCATTTATCCCATCCAAAGTGCACACACACAGCAGTGAACACACACACACACCGTGAACACACACACCCGGGGCAGCGGGGAGCCCTTTTTTTGCTGCGGCGCCCGGGGAGCAGTTGGGGGTTCGGTGCCTTGCTCAAGGTCGTGGTATTGAAGGTGGAAGAGAGCGCTGTACATTCTCTCCCCCCACCCACAATCCCTGCCGGTACGAGACTCGAACCCGCAACCTTTGGGTTACGAGTCCGACTCTCTAACCATTAGGCCACGACTTCCCCAAGAAGTTTTGTGTTTGCAAATAGTTAATTTTCTTTACGACTATCGCATATGGTGTAAGCTGATGAGGTACTTCATATATCTCAGTATAATAGGCTGTATTCCTTGGGCTGTTTGTATTGAACATTATTGACTGTTATTTATATTATGAGACTGACTGCAGGACTGCGCTGCCAAGCTCATCTGACGAGGCCTTTCACGGCTCCAGTGGGGGCGGAAACTTGGCTCACACACTCTTTGATCAAAACAGATCCCTTTCTCCAGGACTAGTGTATTAACAAGTGTAAATCGACTTGTAGCATTAAACAGCCCCCTAACAACTGCAGCAGAAAGACACTTGCAGACATTGCTGGAATGTTGTTGGAGCTTTGCTAATATGAACTATGTAACAGAATGAAGTAGTTGTTTGCATATCTCCTTTTAAGTCTTCATTACAGAAAGATTTTCAACTGTTACAAATCACTTTAAAAAGATAAATGAATAAAATGATTAATTGATTTAAATTAATTTACATGTGTGTGTGTGTGTGTAAGAAATGTAATATTTTATTAATATCTGTGATATTTATTAATTGTTTGTCCATATTCACACACGGAATGACATTTCTGGCCATTGCATTGCATTAGTCTTGAGTTTAAAATATAATGTCAAGTTTAATGGTAGTTAAACTTCAAAAACCTGTATTGGGAATCCTCATCTTTTGCTATTTTTTTAACAGAAGATTGCATCCTATGTGGAATGACTCATTAATCAAAGTGTGCTGCCTTCTCTCGGTACATTATTTAGCCAGATTCTCTGCCTGCAGACTCACAAAAAATACATAACGCTAGAATTAATCCGATGGAAGTAAAATTGCTTATGCATACAGGTCAGGGGGCTTGTTTAATTAGGTTAATTTATTATTTATTAAATGTAAAAAAAATGTAACTTATTTTTTAATAATAATTTATAACACTAAATTAAATTGACAGTCTTAACAGTAATAATATTTGAATTTATTTCTCATTGTTCTCAGATTGTTTACATTTTTACAGCCCTAGAGGACAGTAAGAGCTCTGCTCAGATGAATGTCGCAGTCGCTCTAAATCAAACCCTCATAGTTGGAGCTTTTTCTCTTTTTCTGGAGCCGCTGGAGTGTCACGCTGCAGGTTATGCCTCATTCATCCACATTCCTGTATAGTAGATGCTCTTAATCTACACATCAAAAGGAGTCTATCTCTCTCACACAGACACCGAACACTCATTTCGCCTTGAAGGAAGTACTTCTTGTAGATGGGCATAATAGGATTATGGTTTGGAGTGCCATTCCTTCCTTTTCTTCTCTTTCATCCTCCTCTTTGCAGCAGGTGATCCCTTTCAAATACGCACACACACGCAAACCCTCTGTCTCTTCTCTCATTAGACGCTGTAGTTTCGGCTCCTCCCTGCCTATTTGGGGTGGGGGATGGAGAAGGTGGAGGCCGCCAGGACATTGACTGGCACTAATGAGCAGGAAGGAGGACAGTTTGTGCCCATGCCCAGCTGCCGCTCCCACACATACGGTGAACGGCAGTTTGACAGACTAAATGCAGCTACCCGTTCCTCTGACACAACGTTATCAGACCCGATTGAAATGGCTCCACATGTGGCAGTCTGTTTCCAGATAGCTGTGTTCTTATTTGGGGGCATGTGATGAAAGCAAGCACTTTTCTTCCACTACAGGATGAAACAATAAGAGTATCAGATGCAAATTGCAGTGAGTTATCTTCATTTTTTGTGAATAGCAATCACTGAAGTACCATCATTGCTTGCTTTATTTTCCATGTTTTGTCATTACACAAAAGGAAGGAGTGATTGTCATTGATTGGCTTTTGTTGCCGTCTGGATTTACAGTGCCGTCACAAAGTATTTGGTCATGCTTAAAATTTTTTGAATTTTAATGGGCCAATTTTGCAGTAACTTTTATTCAACAGGTAGGGGTTGCACCAGCCGTTCAAAGGTCTTTTTTTTTTTTATTGGAACATAAAGTTCATGCTAGGGGCTTAGTAATCTAAGCACTAGTTAGTTTTTTACTAATTCTTAATTTGGTGCACCATTTGAACTTAATAGGTTGTAAGTTTGTAGTCACAAAGTAATATGATGTTTACCTTTATTGATCCAATAAAAAGCTTTCATATTTGTAAACAGAAGTGTTGAGGAGCTGTGCATTTAATTTTTATCTTGTTAAGATTGATGTTTCTAATGTACCTATAAATACTAAGGGTGACATTGAATAATTAGTATTTTTAAATGTCAATAATATTAAGGATCGGTATCTGAAATGAATAAGAGGCAAAAACAAATATTCAGTTAATCCCTCACAATAGTCACTTGTTTTGTTCCTTATTAAAATTGTGTTTTTGTGTTTTATCAGTTAAGAGAATTAATGAATAATGGCTTTGAACAAATGAGTTGACTGAATGTGATGCATTGATTCACTCATAAAACAGTCACATATTTTCACAGTGGTTGAATTGGTGATTTTAATGATTGGATACTTGATTTATTGACTCATAGACAGCCATGTGTTATTATCTTATGGCATTTCAATGTAATATGCAGAAATAGTCACAAACTTTTGGGTGAACCAAAGGCAGAACTTAGCTCGCAGGTCATATTCTGAGTATGTAGAGTAATTCATATTCACATAATATGATGTTTGCCTTTATTGATTCAATAAACAGTCTTCAAAGTTACAAAGCTATAAATTTCAGTTGATCTCTTTAGATTTCAAACTTTCATAACACTTTATAATAAGGTCCCATTAGTTACATGTGTTAGAGTATTAGGTGTCAGGGTTCTGTCACTTTGGTCTAGTTTGTTTGTGGTTTTGTGACAGAGCACTGACACTCCTGTCATGTTTTGTTTTCATGTGAGTGCACAGCTTCAAGTGTTTCCCATTGAAAGTGAAACCTAATTATGAAATTAATTATTAACATAACTTGTGAAGGGTTAATAAATACAGAAAAAACAAAAAAATAAATAAACACATATAAATAAATACATAGGCAGTTACAAAAAAAAAAAAAGAAAATGCATTCATTTTATTGCAGAATTATGTTTCAACATATAGTTTCATAGTGCAATGCTATATTTCGCATATATCGAAGTGTGTTAAATTATATCTTAGTGCTCATTTATGCCACAACTATGCTAATTTTAACTTTTGCACAGCTGGTGCAACCGGGCCCTGGTCACCGATGTGATTTTAAATGGATGTATGAAGTCAGTTCTCCTCAAGTTCACACAGGTGTCCTAGCAGAGTAACCACAGGTGTAGTTCATCACATTAACTATGGACATTTCCACTATTTTATTCCATCTGCAGGTGTATATGATCCTCTATCTTGTGCAGCGCGGCCTCAGTGTCTTCTCATCAGCACCTGCAGGGTATCAGATGTGCCATCTTTAAGTGAGTCACTGAATAACGGTTCAGGTCTTTGAGAAAACCCCCCGTGGCTGTTTATGAAAGCTTGGTGCTCCAAGATCCCATGTGTTTTATGAGTCTATGATGAGGATAGGTGTACTCGGCTCGATTTGGGTTCCTTTTGCCCTGTGTCCTTCTCAGCAGCTCTCACTGCAGAACCAATATTTCTCATCCCTCTGAAGTCTAATATCTCATCAGCGAGAGAGAGAGAGGTGAGATACAGGGACAAGAATAGAGAGATGGAAGAGGAAAAAAAGTGTTATTTCGTGAGTATTTTTCGCCTTTGATATTGCTCTCATCTTAGATTAGAGCCTCAGGATCATTTTGTCACCTGAGAAAAGAAAGAGATGGTGAGAGAGAAAAAGTTCTTGAATGTACACATAGCAACTCTTAAAGGGATAGTTCACCCAAAAATCATTTACTCACACTCATGTCTAAAACAATAGGAATTTATTTCTTCTGCGGAACACAAAGATATTATACAAGTCAGTGGGGTCCAAACAACATCAAAAATATTCTTTAAAATATCTTCTTTTGTGCTCCACAGAAGAAAGAACATCATACAGGTTTAAAATTACATGAGGATAAGTAAATGATGACAGAAAGTAAATTTTGTTGGATGAACTGTACCTTTAAACAAAGGTTGACAAATGCAAAGTCTGTTTAACCATCAACCTGACTGTTATATGGAAGAAAAAAAATGGCAGCTATAAATGCTTTTACAAGTATGTTCAATCATAAAATAATAATTACTTTGCATACACATCAACCCCTTTGGGTTGTGTTTATGAGCTATACTGCAGAGACCACATGCTTTCAGACATCATGTGTAAGCTTTACTACTGCACTGGCTTGTTAGCCATTGATGATGCTTATTGTGTATCATAATATAATTTATATGAAAGCGATGTCCTTTGTAGTTCTAATCATGCTAATCATCAAAACGGAGTCTGTGTGGTGTATGTTATTTGTTCAACAATATCTAATGAGCAAATATGCAGATTTTTGTTGATGCACAGTGTGAACAGAACATCAATTTGGTTTTCAGATGTACAGATCAATGAACAAAACAACAGTAGTGGTTGGAAGGACAGAAAACCAATGGCTGTCCTGACTCAATAGATGCCTAGATGAGATAAGACTAAATATTTTTTGGGGGGGGCGTTTGATTCTTATGTTTGGGAATCACTTTAATAGAGAAAGTAACAGCATGTAAAAGTGCATTTTACATCTGATGTCCCCTTTAAAGAATTAGTGTTTTGAGCTAAATGGTTGAATGAATAATTCAATGACTCACTCATAAAAACTTGTTTTCAAACTGTCTGAGTGAATGAAGCTGTCTGTATCCGTAATCGCTACTTATACTCTCATTCACTATTCCCTATATTACTTCAAATAATATAGTCTACTTGAAGGAGTGAATAAAAGTGAGCAAATTCAGACAACATTTTTGGGAGAGACGTAGCCATTGACTCACTCATAAAGACAATCACTTGTAGCCACTTACTGGCGTAACAATATAACTTGAAGAAAGAGTCACTTAAGAAAGAAAAAAAAGCACAATTGGCCTGACCAAATTTAGATATGTGCACTTGTTTATTTATATCTTATTTTTCCAAACATACAAATATTTATCTTTTCTGCTTGTTTTGATAGGGAAAATGGACAGTGGAAGGAATCAAGAAAGATAAAGTTAAGCGGGCCTGCATAAAGGCAAAATGGTTCAAAGACATTCAGGCAAAGAGGAGATTTCTGGGGCCTGTACCACTGAAAGGTCAATCTGTAATTACAGGTATAAACATTACTCAGCAGACAAGAAAAAAACTAGAGAATCAAGTACCTGCAAATGGCAAAAAGATTTGGAGTGCTGATTGCCAATAATAGAGCCTGGCAAAACCTCTGAATGAAATAAGCCCACTGCACACAGCAAACAGACCACATTAATCTCATTTAAACCTGAAAGTTACTTCTTTTTTAAGTTTTAGAATTTAGCAACATTTTAAAACCAAGAAAAGTGTAAAATAAATGCAGAATATTTCTGAGTCACTAATCAAATATAAATAATTCTCAACAGTGATCATGTGGCTTTTCATAGATGGTCAAATGATCAAATCATGCTGGAGAACACCAGGCTTTGTGCGAACATGTTATGTTCATGTAGCTGCTGTTATTAAAGCAAAAGGGAAATAAACATTAAGACAATGTGACTTTTATATAAATTATTGATTTTTTTATTTACTTTATTTTTGTGCTCATAATATATATATTATAATTGTTATAATTTATAGTTTAAAATGTAACTCATACATTTATTTAAAAGCATTAAAACAGAAAAAAAAAATCAATAAGAGGCATGGAAATGTGAAGCTTAGGTTGAAATGAGATTGTTGGCCACCAACTGAAAGTGTGTGTGTGTGTGTGTGTTTGTGTGTGTGTGTGTGTGTGTGTGTGTGTTCAAAAGCAGTTGTGCATGTGTCAATACATTTTGTTAAGGGTTTATGCTAAAACCATCTTCCATGTCTTTTTATGTAGTCTATAAAGGCAAAAATATTCTCTCAGCGTGTCTTCTCAAGTATGCCCACAGACTTTTCAGGAATATTATTAATTTCTGCTTTGAAAAGAAGTTAGGTCGGTTTGGATTGGACAGGGAGAGCTGAACTTCGGATAACTGTGTGTGTGCGAGTAAAGGAGATAGAGGGCATTTTATTTTTATAGACCCTTCTTATAAACCTCCTTTGAGCTGTGTGTGAGCATGATGAAGCTCTATTGATGGGGTTTGCATGCTCATGGTGCAGTCCACAGAAAGCAGAAGAGGACGAGAGAGAAAGAGAAAGAGGGTGCTATACTGTATGTGCTTTTGTTGTATGTAATGATGTGCTTTCTTATTAGAGACTGTATGTAGTCCCAGCTAATAATGTTATAGTGACAGTATCTGATGGTCATTGATTTATGACTGTACTCTTTCACTGCACAAGTACTTTGAAAAAGCTATATTTGAGTCTACTACACTCCCAATCAAAATCAATATGAATGTGTGTGTATATGTTTGTTTTCGTGTGTATGTTTTTTTTTTCTTTCTGTAATTGCAGAACATTTGAAGTGGTTTCAAAGCACACCACAGCCTGAAACTGCATCCTCACATAAAGCTTAGTCTATGAAGAAATGTTGAGAAACTTCTTGTGTGAGGATGTGAGTATATGTACACTGTTCTGAAGCTGAAAAATGCTGCCCGTGTAGACAGTATTCAAAAGTAATAGGGCATGAAGCTCTGCAATGTTTGCGTACATTGCTAAATATACTTTAATATTTTGTCCTCTTACAGTAAAATATAAGTATTTAAACATAATTTCAACACAATTAAATGTAATTTTTACGCTTTTTTAAACAGCAGAAGATAAGACTTGTTTGCCACAAATATTCAGTATCTTGGAAAAATGTATTAACAGTTATTAATATAAATATTTTGACATTTTCTTGTTACTCATCCTGATAGATTTGTTAAAGCAGGTATCCTCTCTGATTGTTTTAGTGATCACTCATTTGTTTTTTTTGTATATGGAACATTTAAATTCTGAAATCGCCTCCTAAAGTAATAAAAAATAGACAACATAAGAAGATGAATTTAGAGTTATATATTAATGATTTAGTTTCCATAAACTGGGATAGATATCAGTTAAAACCCAATGTGCAGGATGTGGGATTTTTTATATTCTGAGTTTACTCAAGTACTTGATAAACATGCAAAAAGTATCCAAGTTTATATCCAAGTATCCAAGAACTTATAGGTCTTTTTAGACAGAGACAAGGCCTGGGCTAAATTCCATAAGACAAGAACAAATGAAGATTGGGAATCTTATAGAAGTTTTAAGAAATGTATCAAAGACTATGAAGCATAATGCTAAATCTAATTATTATAAAAACTGTATCATATTGTATTATTATAAAAAACATATTATACAAATAACTTTAAAAATGTTAATTTTGGAGGAGGTGACATTATTGATTATAGACCAATATCAATAATTTGTGTTAATGCCAAAGTATTTGACAAATTAATCTATAATCAGTTATCAATGTATCTTGAAAATAATGTTTTATCACTGTTTCAATCTGGATTTAGGCCTAATTATTTGAACTAGTGCTCTTCTAAAGCTGACTAATGATGTATATTCAGCATTAGATACTTTACAGACAGGCACGGCGCCAGAATTTTTTCTCTACCGGTGCTAAGGGGGGGCTAGACCAATATGTGGGGGTGCTAAGAAAATAAATGATATTGATGACGTCAGAGTTACTTCATTAAGAAATGGGGCTAAAACGGGGCCATTAAAAATTCTGACGGGGCTATAGCCCCCCCTAGCCCCGGTGTAGCGCCGTCACTGTCGCCCTGATCAGACATGAAAATATGTTGTGGCACTATCGTGCAGTCTATAATGATATGACGTTAGTTAGCAAATATTAGCGATTTTT
>NW_015664196.1:122169-122525 GCF_001515625.1 Sinocyclocheilus rhinocerous | reverse complement strand
GGGGGGGGGGGACTAGACCAATATGTGGGGGTGCTAAGAAAATAAATGATATTGATGACGTCAGAGTTACTTCATTAAGAAATGGGGCTAAAACGGGGCCATTAAAAATTCTGACGGGGCTATAGCCCCCCCTAGCCCCGGTGTAGCGCCGTCACTGTTTACAGGGGCTATTTTTATCGATCTTAAAAAGGCCTTTAGTCTAGTTGATCACCTATTATTAGATAAGTATGTAATTGTTTTTCTCAAAATGTTTTATTGTGGTTAAATGTTTATTTACATAACAGAAAACAATGTATGTGTCAGGATTGGACCTGTTTTGTCATGTGTTTCAGTTCCTGTTTTGCCTTATTTGGTCA
>NW_015664196.1:118594-119680 GCF_001515625.1 Sinocyclocheilus rhinocerous | reverse complement strand
AAAGGCCTTTAGTCTAGTTGATCACCTATTATTAGATAAGTATGTAATTGTTTTTCTCAAAATGTTTTATTGTGGTTAAATGTTTATTTACATAACAGAAAACAATGTATGTGTCAGGATTGGACCTGTTTTGTCATGTGTTTCAGTTCCTGTTTTGCCTTATTTGGTCATGTTCCTGTCCTCGTTTAGTTTGATTATGTTCCATTGATGTCACCTGTGTTCCCCAATCATCCCCTGTATAAAAGTTCTAGTCTGTTCAGTTTGTGTTTGTCAGGTCTACTCGTTCTCTACGTGTGTTGGCTCAAGCGCCGATTGTGGATTATCTCCTGTGTTTCATGATTAAAGACTGTTAAACGTTTCCTTGTGACTCCAGTGTGTTCCCTCAACAGCTTGACGTGACAGAAGACCTGACCCAAAAACAGTTACCTCCGTGTTTTCCCCTTCGTTTGTTTTCTCGTTTTTTCTCGAGTTTTTGTTTCCGTTGTGTTTCTCCTGCTATGGATGCCCTTCTTCACCCAGAGTACCTCCTCCTCCTGCTGGAGCAGGGGGACCGATCTCTCGAGGACCACATAAGACTGTTCCTGCTCTTAGCAAACACCACCAGCTACCCGGACGACTCGCTCTGTGCGTTCTACGATGCAAGTCTAAACATCGCATGCGGAGCGCCGTCGTCCGAGGATGGTGCTCGAGAGGACTTCACTGTCTTTGTGGAGTGGATACAGGCGGGACATAGATCCAATCCAGACCCAGTGCCCAGCCCACCATCTCCCCACGGTGCGGAGCGTCAGCCCGAGCCCACCGATGACGGAGAGCCAATTCCTGCCGCGGACGTGGAGCTCAACCCATCAGACCAGGTGCGAGAGCTGGCGACAATGCCGTGGACAGTGTAAGCGCAGAGAGGAGCTCCGCCCCCTCCACCGTGGCTGAGGGTGAGCTGAGTATGGCGCGGTGAATGTGCCAAACCGAAGAGGAGAGGGCTCCAGTCCCCGAATTCAATCCAGAGCGCCATCCTGTTCCCGTGTTCAGCCTAGAGGGGGCTCCCGATCCAGAGTTTAGCCCTGAATGCCCGGAGGCTCATGCCCACCC
>NW_015664196.1:106077-118100 GCF_001515625.1 Sinocyclocheilus rhinocerous | reverse complement strand
TGGCAGCCCCTCTGCTCACCCTCAGCCCACCATCATTACGGTGCGAGCTCCGCGGGTCTACCATCCTCCAGCGTCGCCTTGGCTGGAGAATCCCTCACCTCCGTCTCGAGCCTCCGAGGCATGGACTCTGCCTCGGCCCGTAGACCCAGCGGCTCCACCTCGGCTTCTAGCTCCCTCGCCTCCACCGTCACCCCTGGTCTCTGTCTGCCGACCCCCTCCCGGGTGTCCGTCCTCCTCCTGAGCCTCCTCCCTAGCTTCCGGCTATGCCTCCCTCTGTTGTTGCCTATGGTGTGAGGACACACCTTCCCGGAGGGGGCGAAATGTCAGGATTGGACCTGTTTTGTCATGTGTTTCAGTTCCTGTTTTGCCTTATTTGGTCATGTTCCTGTCCTCGTTTAGTTTGTTCCATTGATGTCACCTGTGTTCCCCAATCCTCCCCTGTATAAAAGTCCTAGTCTGTTCAGTTTGTGTTTGTCAGGTCTATTCGTTCTCTACGTGTGTTGGCTCAAGCTCCTATTGTGGATTATCTCCTGTGGTTCGTGATTTTAAAGACTGTTATACGTTTCCTCGTGACTCCAGCGTGTTCCCTCAACAGCGTGACGTGACTGTATGGTTATCCAAGGGAAACTGATTTATTTACTCAAGAAAGAGGCGTACCACAGGGCTTAATATTAGGTCCTCTTCTTTTTTTCTATTTTTATTAATAATCTTCCCAACGTTCTTTCGCACTCTAATGTTCATCTTTTTTACAGACAATACTGTCATTTATATTTCAAATCCCCACTTAACTCCAATTCAAAATATGCTCCAATCAGATTTTAATGCTTTGCAAGACTGACTCCATTCGAATAATTTACTACTTGATAAAAATTAATCTCATACCATGGTCTTTGGTACAAAGTGTATAAATTTAAAATCTAACAATAATGTGTAATGATGGCACGTACTTGCACAGAGTGGATCAAATTAAATATCTGGGCTTATGGCTGGATCTTGAAGTTTCTTTTAAACCATATTGACTATATACTTCGTGGGATTAATTTCGAAACCAGTGTATTGTATCGATCAAAAAAAAAAAACTTTCTTTGCAACTTATATTACAATTTTTTGGACTACTATGCTGATGTAGTTTATCAGAATACAACTAAAACTGATCTATTGCCTCTTACTACAGCCTATAATTGTGTAGATTTGTTATTGGATGTTCATTTGATACATACCATTGTATTATGAATGATTTACTTAAATGGTCTCCACTCAATATTAGAAGGCATATTCACTGGTTGCAAATTATTTTCAAATGTATACATTTTAAATATCTTTATTTGCATCAGTATTTGATATTATATTTTTCTTCATATCAATTCATACATTCTGCACAATATTTTTTTTTCTTACTCCTTTAGTTAAGAAAGTGTTTGGGGGGAAAAACATGTAGGTATAAGGCTCCTGCAGATTGGAATAATCTACCTTTAAATGTTCAATCTTTTACTTAATTTTATGTTTTAAAATGTTTGTTTTCTTGTTTTGAAACTTCTTAATTGATTTGAGTGAAAAAGTGATGATGTGTATAGCCAAATATATAGTGTCCCATACTCTGAATTTGTGCTCTGCATTTAACCCATCCAAGTGCACACACAGCAGTGAGTATTGAAAACACACACACACACACACACACACACACACACCATGAACACACACCCGGAGCAATGGGCATTTGCTGCGGTGCCCAGGGAAAAGTTGAGGGTTCGTACCTTGCTCAAGGGTCTCACCTCAGTCGTGGTATTGAAGAAGGGTCATTGACTCCCCCCACCTCCAATCCCTGCCAGTACCAAGACTCGAACTCGTGACTTCGGTTACAAGACCAACTCTCTAACCACTATATCTATATGTGCTAGGTGAATATTAATATTTCATGTGTTAATATTGTAGTGGGGTGTTTGTTGTTTTGTTGTTCTGAATTATATGATTGTTGTTGTTTGTTTTGTGTTATGTTATTTAATTTTTGTGTATTAGGACCCCCTTGAAAATGAGATGATGCATCTCAAGTGGTTTATCCTAAAGATTAATTTTGCATATATATTTTAATGTTTACATGATTAAATGTTGTCTGTTGAAGGAATAGTTCACCCCATAATGTCCATCCAAGATGTAAGTGAAGTTGTTTTGGACTTTTTTTGCTTATAAACGGTGCTTGATCTGGCCATATTTCTCTCCTGATTTAGACGAGGTGACGTTTTCACTGGTGAAAGCAATATTATGGATAGAAGGATCATATTTTAACTGGAAGCGATGGTTTGAAGTTTAAAATGTCTTGATGGATTTTTTTTTTTTTACAAAGGCGCTGTTTTTTGCTTTGCAAGATGTTAATTGATGGACTGGAGTCGTCTGGATTACTTGTGGATTATTTCTCAGCTGTTTGGGCTCTCATTCTGACGGCACCCATTCACTGCAGAGGATCCAATGATGAGCAAGTGATGTAATGTTAAATTTCTCCAAATCTGTTCTGATGAAGAAACTCATCTACATCTTTGATGACCTGAGGGTGAGTAAATTTTAAACAAATTTTCATTTTTGGGTGAATCCTTTTAATTGATTGACTGATTGGTCAGTAATTAAGCAAATCAGCTGCCTTTGTTTTCTGACACAGAAATACAAGAACTGTGTTACTGGTTTTGCTTCCCTGAGGAGCATCTCTGCGTGTTTAATTCCAGCAAAACTCCTCCAGTGTACATTCAATTACTCTGTCTAAGAGGGCCACACATGTGCCCTTACATATCAATGAGACCTCAATTTTGAATTTGAGTGGAGAAAAACACTGTGAGAGGGGAATATTAATCCAGCTATCAATGAGTGAGTATGTGTGTGTGTGTGTGAGTGTATAATATGGGTTTTATGATGCATCTCACATCACATTTCAATCAGCACGCTCATATGTTAGCATTTCAGGCTTCCTCCATTGTCTCTGTGACCTCAGCTGCTACGCCTCGCTGTGGATTATTTCTTTGGCTCGGGGCATTTTTCGCCCTGTGGTTTGCTTATGGAATGGCAGCACGTTTGCACCATCTCTACTGGTTGCTTCCTTGATGATACATAAAGGTTTAAGCCAGTAGGTGTTCTCAATTGGTAGGCTGCAACACAAAAATAGAATGTGAGTCTGTTCTGATAGGGTCACAGAAAGCAGGGAGAAAATATCACACTAATACAAATAATAAAATGCAGCAAAATAATATACACTGTAAAATCCAATAGTTTACCTTACTTAGATTTAATTAGTTATCTTTACTTAGTTGTTATACTTACTAGGTTTTATTAAGTTACAGCTACTTTCAAGGCAAATAAAAAAAATTTACTTACTGTTTTGAGTGACACTTAAAATATTAAAGTAGCCACAAAGGAACCAATGACTTTAATAAACCAGTGAGAGGCAGCAGTGCACTAATATGTTGCTAATGTGCAACATAACAGAAGAAGAAGAAAGACTATTAATAGACTTTTCGATTTTTCACCCATTTCTTCCATGTCTGCAGTTATCTTTCACTAGTTGCATTCACTCGTTTCCCAAAGTCATCTTGAATGTTGATTTCTACAACTGATATATTTGAGAGAACATCACATAAGCTAACTTCATAAATTTATGTTGATTTTCCTAAAATGTTTTTTTTTTTTTTTTACGCACCATTATAGTGATTAGCGTTCCCTGTGGTTGGGCACTTGGAACTTAATTTATGATACTGTCATTTTCTTCCTGTTAATGCAGTAATGCATCATGATGCATGTTATTTGATTTCAAGGGAAGAAAAGTACTAAATAGGTTGTTTTTCAGAAGGTGATCATCTTCTAATTAAATCATTAGTGTATTTTTTTGTGTGAGTGTTTATTTCTGAACTTTTTCAAGTTACATTTTTCATAAATACCTTAAGAATTTTAATTAGGTTTATACAATCCTTCAATAGTGTGTGGTAATATGCTAAAGTCACACTCTAAAAAATGCTGGGTTAAAAAGGGACAAACCCAGCTATTGGGTTGTTTTGAACCCAATAGCTGGGTTTGTCCCTTTTTAACCCAGTGCTGGGTTATATTTAACTTTCCGCAATGCACTCTGGGAGTCAGTGAGTAGCTATACTAAGTCATGAGTAAACCTAAATGAAAGGATCAAGTACCCCCTACAGTTCATTTTTAGTTACTAGAACTCTCGTGTAAGTAAACTATACTAACTAAGCATTTGTCAGTACAACATACTATTCCTATTTCACTTTACTTAGTTTTTTTCAAGGCAATCGGTTTGCATGCTTTTTTTAAGTAAGCCCAACTAATTAGATTTTACAGTGTAGGATAGCAAAATAAATACATTTATGAATGTCTCAAAGGATGTCCAATCAAACTCTACAACATTTTGGTGCAAATTCTATATAGAAAGGTAAAAAAATACTATTTTCCAATCCAGTTCATATAATATAATTAATATAATATATGAATTAATTTCAATTTTTATTTCTGCTGATTACTACAGCATTTTGTTCCTATTTGGCCATATTATGTTAATATGTCAAATATTAATATGTCAGTTAATAATCTTAGTATATATATATATATATATATATATAATTTCCCTGATCAAGGCTGTATTTATTTGATCAAAATACAGTAATATTGTGAAATATTAAATATTACAGTTTAAAGTAACTGTGTTCCATGTGAATATATTTTTTTAAATGATTATTATTTTAAATTATTGTCCCTGGATTAGTAGGGTACTCTTGTAAAAAAAGTAGCGGGGGTAGCGGACAGATTTTAAGTATCAATTCTGCTTAAAAAGATGCAATCTAATCCTGTTTACATGAAATAAGCCTGCTCCCGATCAGGTTTAAGCTTACGGACCTGTTGTTATGACAGCAACTCCGGGATGAGCTTCGAAGAACCAAACAATCCAAGATCATGCCAAATCATCAACAATCAAATCCAGCTAACTGAGTTAGCGACGTACGAAGAACGGGCCCCAGTTGTACATCAACACAGGAGATTTTTAATTAGAACCAGGAAACCAGGAAAACACACGTAGCAGATGAGATAGACATAAACAGACATTCAAAATACCGGCCGTCAAACTGATAACATGGAACACTATTTATACAAATGACATGACGATGGGATGACGAGACACACCTGGGATCAATAGAACTGAAAAGGGGACACCTGGAACAGATAAGGACAGGAACGGGAAGGACCAAATATGGGCATGGAAACACATGGGGAGCAAAACATACACAAAACACGGAATAGAGTCTGACTAATTTATTCCTGTGATGGCAAAGCTGCATTTTCAGCAGCCATTACTTCAGTCTTCATAGTCACATGATCCTTCAGAAATCATTGTAATATGCTCATTTGGTGCTCAAAAACATTTATTATTATTATCATTGTTGTTGTTGTTGTTGTTAATGTTGAAAACAGTTGTAGTGATTGCAATGTGATTAATTCTTTTCAGGATTTTTCAATGAATAAAAGGCTCAAAAGAACAACATTTGAAATAGGACTATTTTGTAACAATGAAAATGTCTTTACTGTCACTTTTGATAAATACATTACTTAAATTAATAAATCCTACTGACCCCAATCTATAAATATTGAATATTGGGTCCATCCAGTTAATGTATAATACACTATATAACGTAATATAAATTAATAACAATGTTTTATTTGTTAATTTATTTAGTTAGTTTGTACGGTAAACAATATTGGCCATCACTTGATTTAAAATCAGAGCCACTGATCTGTAGGAAAAGCACCTCAGCTCTTTGTCTTTGTGTCATTGTTTTTTTACCATCTGTCGCGTGCACAAGGGAAGCAAAATAAATAACAGACAAAATGCACTGTGAATTTGAGGATGTGTACGTATTTGTTTATGTGTACGTATTTGTTAGCATGCCTGGATTATGGATATGGTGCGGCAGGACGTTATTTACAACGGAGACTCTGTCCTTGTCAATACCTCCGCAGATTAATCTTCAATCTAGTGTATTCTCACCACAACTCTTGCACATCCCATAGAGTGCCTGAGTCATTTATTATATTTGTGCAGTCACCATGGAGCACAAAATGCACTGGCGCTCCATAATGGACCTAACAACTTGTTGTTTACAGACCCACGTTTCCTTTAGCCAGTCGTTCCGTGAACAAAAATGGAGAGCGGCATGAGTGGGAGAAATGGTAAAAAAAAAAAAAACTTGCTCCCAAATCGGCCCTAATGCTTTATTTAAGAGCAGTGTGCGTGGAATCCATTACACATCCTGTCTGCTGCACCAGCCTTCCTGCAGGCAGGAGAATATTAACAGCATCTTGCCATGTCGCTCCTGGGCAAACACAAGCATCGTTCATCAACCTCCTGCAAATGTACCTTTGTCTTTAACCATGACCCAACTGTAATCTGGCACCCCCATCTCTGTCCAGAGAGACAGTGGAAAACATACACGGTGGGTTGTTGTTGAAGGCCGGCACAGAAACCCTTAAAAGTGTGTGAAAGCCTGTATCTACATTATTCATGGAGTGCAAACATACTTTCTTTGTGTTTCCTGCTTTAAAGACAAGCACAGTCCTTTAGTACTCACATAGCTTGCTGCCTTGTCACCTTATTTGAGGAAAAGTCAATTTTTCGGGACATTATCTCATCATCTTACGTTACGTTTACATTTATGTATTTGGCAGACGCTTTTATCCAAAGTGACTTACATTGCATCCAGTGTTGACATTTATATTTGAGCAGTTTTTGCTTTTTTCTGAGAATCTAACTCTTAACCTTGGCGTTGCCAGCTCATGCTTTACTGTTTGAATAACATTATGAAATTATGATTTAAGATGTCACCACTCCCAACGTTCTCCTTGAATAAAACTAGAAGATATTTTGAGCAAAACAGAGTAGAATTTCTTGTATCGCAGGCTGTATTTCAAGGCTATGTCTAATATGCACATCGCCAATGGTGTTTCAATAAGTCTGGAGCAGGAAATGGCCATTAGATTTTCTTTTCAAATCCCAAGCTAACTCTCAGGAAATTATAGCTTTCCCTTGGCATGAATTCTTCCTTGTAATAGGGAACGAGAACCACTTGTTGATGCCCTAAAACCCAGTAGGGCTCAAATGTTCCCAGACAATTTCAGATATTTACCCAGAACCAGGGGCGTAGATTACGCGGGGGACGTGGGGGACGTGTCCCCCCCACATTTAATATCACGTAAATTCATACCCCGCACTTTTTCGGGCAAGTGTGTTCGCATAGAGGTTTTCAAGAGCCGGTGTGAATAAATATACATTTACATTCAAAGAGACAGGATAGTATGTGCATGATCTGATGTTTTATTCGGACCCTGAATAAGGCGAGATGAACATCACGGAGCGCCAAACATTCCGTGCAGTGTATGTTTCTTTCATACTCGAAGCCGGAGGGCGCTCTCGCGCAGAAATTCGAATGGGGAAATTCCTAATATGGACAAAAGCGTCCAGCTATCGCTGTAGGCTACGGCCCTGCCCAGAACGGTGCTCTGCTTAAAAAACAGGATAGATATAAAACAGGTCAGCAGAAGTTGGCTTTTATAGAGAATTAGATTTTTTTTTATTGTATTTGAACTCTCAAAAACAGGGAGATATTTTTTTTTTACCCTAGTAAAAGGGATGGAAATGGATGTGGGGATATTGGCTGACTCAAAGTATTTGTCATGGCACATGTTATTCAGCTTTCTGCAGACAAGGCAATTACTTCAGCCTGCTGTTGTTACGAGCTTGATGTACGGGAGAGACCTTTCTTTGGATTAATATCACAAGCCTGTTCCAGACGGTTGCAACATTTTGTTCTTTTTCTGTGATCGTTTAATTTATTATTGATCAGTGTGTCCATTGCTCAGTCCAGCATGTATGTTCCCTTATTCTTTTAATTCTGCCTGTCCATTTCCAAAAGCCCATTTTTCAAGCAGTGCATGAAACGCCTGGGCTGACATTTTATCAAAATGTAAAGAAGCAAAATGCAAGGACTTTAACATGACTTCTAAGTCTATTACTCTTTGGTGACATTAGTTATTTCTTAGTTTAACTTGAAAACTCAGTTGACTTGTTTCATGTTTTGCAACAGTTACGGTGGTTTCAATCCTGTAATTTGATGGGCCATGGGGTGTAAAAAATAAAAAGTAACTGGGCATTTGTCTGAAATAGGGATGTATATTATATTATATTATATTATATTATATTATATTATATTATATTATATTATATTATATTATATTATATTATATTATATGTAATTATGTCCCCACTGGATGCAACAAATGCCTCGTTTGTAATGGGTTTTATTGATTTTGTCTCGTCTAGTGATGTCCGGATCGCGAACTAATCGTTCTATTTAACCGGATCTTCTTAGTGAACCGGTCGAACCAGTTCACCAAATCGAATTGAATTGTTTGAAACGGTTCGCATCTCCAGTACGCACTAATCCACAATTGTAAAAATCGACGTGTTTCAGAAAGGCGGGGCATAGAGGAGAAACAATAATGTACATTATATGGAAAATAATGTGTTTTTTTAACCTTAAAACGCATAAACACATTGCATTACACCAAATACACAAAATAATGTTCTTTTTAGCAACGTCATAATAGTTTCCTATCAATAGATTTAATTCTCTCTGTGGCTCTTGTTAGAACTTTCTAATCATAACCTCTCTACTAGTCATAACCTGTACTTGAATTGCGAAATAATTTTCTAAGTCACAAATACGTTTCAATCTTTGGAACTGGCCCTGTGGAATATTTTCAATCAGCCAAGGTGGATGAAAACTATTAGCTCTTAGAATGGTATTTCGATCTGTCAATTTCCTAAAAATCCTTAAAAAGTGTGTAACCATTAACATCCTTAGTTATTTTTAGATCAAGGACATTTTTTTCGGACCCTGAGTACTCCAGGGTCAATTTCAAATTACGATTTATGCCATTAATATATTCATGAAACATGTGTAACTCAGACTCCGAACCAGACCAAATCAAAAAAGACTTCATCAATATATCTACCCCACAGAACAATTGTATCCAAAAAGGAATTATGAGTCGAAAAAATATATCTTTCTTCCCACAATCCTAAAAATAAGTTAGCGTAATTCAGAGCAAAGCAAGCACCCATAGCCGTACCTTTTACCTGTTTATAAAAAACATCTTGAAACAAAAATTAATTGTTCTTAATTGTCCACTCCATCAATTGTACAATAAAAAAAAGTAGGTGGCAAACTTCCTGGAGATCTATCGCTTAGAAAATATTTAATGGCCTCTGTAATGTAATGTAATCTTAATGTAATTTGTGTGTAAAATATGATATGGCTCTTTCAAAATATTTGTGCTTACAATTGATTAAACTATTAACAACAATGATTATTTGACCATTTTAATCATGAACAGTGTTAGTCCGTAACTCAAGTTACTCAACTTCTATTGTATAAAAGCAATGTCATACTCACAATTTGTGCCTTGTTTTGTTAGTTTAATCTTCACTTTGCAAATGGCAACATTTCCTGAGACTAGGTATGCAAATGGATTCATGATATCATCGCCCGAAAGCTGTGTTTATTCATGAGCTCCTTTGATGCTGAGACACTGAGATTTTTATCCCCTTTTAAAACACAGTGAACTTTGTTGCTCACTAAACAAATCAATGTAAGAGTGTAAAAAAATTAATGATGTGACACTGTTTAAAAACAGTAGTCTACGAGCTGTAAATCAGCTGCCGAGGGGTTGGGGGAGTAGTAATTTCCACTGAGTGCTCTGTTAATCAGACGGCAGTGAAAGAGTGAATTAAGACCCGACTCGTAAGTCTGTCAAAATGAATTGTTTAGTAGAGACTAATGAAAAAGGCTTAGGCATAGCCATACTCACATCAATAGATTTTTTATGAGCTGAACCTGCTCTTGCCAGCCTGTTGCTAATTGACACGGCTGAAGGTGTGTTTCTGATGCAGTGCGGTCGAGGGTCGGGTCTCGGAGGAGTACGTTGTTTCGCTGTGGCCCGCGTGGCGGCTGCATCTTTATCACCTGGGCCATTTCCTGCCTGGGTTTATGATGGCTAAATTTACAGCACGTTGTGTCATTTTTCACAGCATCAGGCTGATAAACAACCTGCCCTTTTTTCTGATTCTCTGCACACATACACCATCTCAAGCTCATTTTCTTTCCTTCCCATTTTTCCTTTTCTTTCACAACCCTGACATTTCTGTCTTCTTGTTGTGTATCTCACTAAACTGTGGATGAATGTAAATGTTTGCGGACATTTTCTGACTCGCTGAGCACACCATTATTGCTTTTTCTGCACCAGTGTTGAATAAACTTCAAAGCACCCAACAGTTACTTGAAAATTAAAGGGGGAAAAAAATCTAGTAATTGATTAAAATATACTTAAAATGCAATACTTTACTGCACCAATTCTGTAATAAGCATGCTTTTAATCTCTGTATTAAATCCTTTTTACCTTTTTTTTTTGTGGGAAGCAAAGTAATGAAATGTCAGGTTAATACAACTGTCCAGATATCATAATGAGGAAGAAAAAAAATTATCACAATCATCATCATCAAATTTTTTTCTTGATTACACCACATTTTTAGAATAATATATATAATTTTTTTTATTTTTTATTTTATAAATCTTTTCAAAACTGTATGAAACCAACATACATTTTTCATTTTGCAACATGAATAATTGCATGTGCTTTAATTCTGTCATACAGTATGTCGTTGGCCCAGAACCTGTAGTACATACTCAAATATGGAGTTTTCTGAAAGTGTACATGCTTACATCTGATAGGTCCAGTCTTGTATGAACGTGGCTGGTATTTTAATATGATTTTGCCTCTAACAAATGCCCTTCTCTCTCTATTCATCTCTCTTTTCTATCTACACACATACTCATTGCTCTTTTAAATAATTCACAAGCAATCAACTGTGGTCTAGGTGAATTCAGAATAAGCTACTGAACAGATTGGAAAAGAATAGCAAGGAAATGCCGTGTTTGTGTGTGTGGTGGGACTGTTTTTAGATTGTGCTGACTAGCAAAGTTTCTCCAATTAGCATTTGCATAAAAAAGCTTTTGCTGAGGCAGGCGAATTGGGAAGACGGCGAGAGTTTAGCCGAGACTCCCAACAATTAATTAAATACGGCTCTTTAATAATGCACTAAAATATTAATTAGACTGATAAGAATGGAATGATAATTTCCAGGTCAGGGGGGGGGCAGTGTGACAAGAATCAGTCTTTCCTGAGGAAGGTTATTCGTTATTACACTGGTATTATGGATTAGCCTCGACTGTATGATTTGTAATAGAATTTATCTGCAGAGGGCAGGGTTGGGTCATGTGATAAGAAAATAAATATGGGTCAGTCTGGACTGAATGGATCAGAAGAAAGCTGAAGCAGACACCCACAATATCTGACTTGTAGATGTACACCAAATCAAAGAGACACTACACATAGTGAAGAACACTTAAAGGTGAAATACTGTATATCTTTTTGGCATCAAGTGCAACTGCAAAAAATATTTTTGTACTGTATCTTTTATTTGGACAAATAATCAGTCCTTTCTGAGTCCAAACCAAACTTTCGGTGAGAAACAGACCACAATTTAATAAAATAAGTTAAGCTTAGTCAAGAGGATTTGTGGCGTAATGTTGATTACCACAAAAAATTATTTTGAATGTGTGACAGTGAGGTAATTACAGTTAAAGTGAATGGGGACAATTTGTAAACATTAAAATGCTCACTCTTTCAATAGTATAGCCACAAGATGTAAACAATAAAGATTTTAGTGTGAGAAAATGCCTGCTACCATTTTCAAGTTCTATCCATTCTATCCATCACAAATAATATACAAGTTTTAACATAAGAATTAATGTACTGAAAATGCTTTTATAAAATCTGGTTTTAAATCCCCTCCAAATTTTCCCTATTTACAGTACATTAAAAAAGTGCCTAACCACAACTTTATTTTTTATTTATATATATATATA
>NW_015664196.1:104453-105466 GCF_001515625.1 Sinocyclocheilus rhinocerous | reverse complement strand
TTGGTGGTAATCAACATGCCACAAATGTTGTGGATTGAGCTTATTTTGGATTGAAAATTGCAGTAAAGATGAACTGTGGCCTATCTATTACCATCTGTGGTTAAAACATAAAATTACAAGCTACTTGTAAAACTTTTGTTGCTTCACAAGGTCTAAAATGAGGAAATGATGCCAGAATTTTTGGATGAACTACCCCTTTAAAACTGTTGATTAAACTGGGATTTCTCATGTATGTTTGATGTTAGCAGGACTAGAATTGATTCTTTTTGAGGCCTGTGACCTTATCAGTTACCCATGCCAAGCATGAGAACCATCCTGCCTTCTAATGAAGACTTGTAATCTACACAGTCTAAAAAGGACCCTTTTTCTCCACTGTAACGTAATTGTTTCCTAATTCTCTTCTGTCTGTTTTTGTGACACTGATTAGACGGCCCACCCACAATATCTGACTTGTAGATGTACACCAAATCAAAGAGACACTACACATAGTGAAGAACACTTAAAGGTGAAATACTGTATATCTTTTTGGCATCAAGTGCAACTGCAAAAAATATTTTTGTACTGTATCTTTTATTTGGACAAATAATCAGTCCTTTCTGAGTCCAAACCAAACTTTCGGTGAGAAACAGACCAAAATTTAATAAAATAAGTTAAGCTTAGTCAAGAGGATTTGTGGCGTAATGTTGATTACCACAAAAAATTATTTTGAATGTGTGACAGTGAGGTAATTACAGTTAAAGTGAATGGGGACAATTTGTAAACATTAAAATGCTCACTCTTTCAATAGTATAGCCACAAGATGTAAACAATAAAGATTTTAGTGTGAGAAAATGCCTGCTACCATTTTCAAGTTCTATCCATTCTATCCATCACAAATAATATACAAGTTTTAACATAAGAATTAATGTACTGAAAATGCTTTTATAAAATCTGGTTTTAAATCCCCTCCAAATTTTCCCTATTTACAGTACATTAAAAAAGTGCCTAACCACAACTTTATTTTTTATTTATAT
>NW_015664196.1:92357-95396 GCF_001515625.1 Sinocyclocheilus rhinocerous | reverse complement strand
TTGGTGGTAATCAACATGCCACAAATGTTGTGGATTGAGCTTATTTTGGATTGAAAATTGCAGTAAAGATGAACTGTGGCCTATCTATTACCATCTGTGGTTAAAACATAAAATTACAAGCTACTTGTAAAACTTTTGTTGCTTCACAAGGTCTAAAATGAGGAAATGATGCCAGAATTTTTGGATGAACTACCCCTTTAAAACTGTTGATTAAACTGGGATTTCTCATGTATGTTTGATGTTAGCAGGACTAGAATTGATTCTTTTTGAGGCCTGTGACCTTATCAGTTACCCATGCCAAGCATGAGAACCATCCTGCCTTCTAATGAAGACTTGTAAACTACAGAGTCTAAAAAGGACCCGTTTTCTCCACTGTAACCTAATTGTTTCCTAATTCTCTTCTGTCTGTTTTTGTGACACTGATTAGACGGCCGACAAGAAAGTAATTATCTCCAAGCTCGAACACTTGGGAGGTGCCTGCTTTTGTGTTATTTTTAGTCATCATCCATCAAGCCTGTCACGCTGAACTCCATAAAAATGGATAAACGGTGGTTTATCTGTTTGTGTGTATGTGTTCTGTATGTAATTATATTTGATTGTTTAAGAGGATGGTTGCGTGATTTGGAGTCAGTGGGCTGTTGCTCAGCTGATGACAGCTGTGCTGGTCTCTGGGGACATGTGATTCGGCAAACAGTTATTAGAGGTTCCAGGTGTAGAAATGTCATATTAATACATGTTTATGCATGCTGATTTATACATTTGTCACAGCACAATTACTGTGTGTTTAAATATAATTGCACAGGAAGTTTTTGACCTTTTACCATTCTTTCTCTTTAATTCATGAGTTTTCAAACTTTTGTTTGACCCCCAAATATAATGATGCCCTTGTGAGGGAACTCTTCCTGAAATATAAAAGAAAATACATATTTTCGTGTGTAAAGTTTCAATTATACTGTGTGAGAAAAATATTTAGTGTAATTTTATAAAAACATTGTGTTGTTTTCAGAATTAAATAATTTGCCTTTGACACTTGTCAGGATTCTGGACTGTCTATGTTCTGTTTTGCCCCGTTTCTGTTCTAGTGTTCCCTTATTTGGTCTTGTTCCTGTCCTCGGTTAGTTTAATTAGTCATCCCGTACACCTGTGTCTTCCCAATTATCCTGTGTATTTAGCCCCAGTCTGTGTTTGTCAGTTTTTAACGTCGTTGTGCTACGTGTGACTCCTGGATACCCTGTGTTTCCTCATGTGGATCATTAAAGACTGTTTAGTGTGAAATCGCTCATTTCCTCGCTCCTAACAGTAGGCAACTGTGACAACACTAAGATAATTACAAGAGCCAATAATTAAAATAATTATTAAAATAAAAAGTAAATATTTTCAGAAAATACATTGACAGAATATAGTTTATTTATAATAATTTAATGAGGGTTTAAATATTTAAAACCCTGTCCTAGTTTTATTCATCTTTCAGCCTTGTTGACGTTCTCAAACACACTCACTCTTTTCTCAAAGGTCTTGGTTATCTCATTCAGACATCGTAAACAATAACTCTAATTCTAGTGCCTTATTGCCCCCTCTGTGATGCTCGGGTTGACACACTTTTATGAGTGTTGTTCCCCGGAGAGAAATGTAGAAGTGAAAAGGAGACCATATGAGCAGCGCTGCAGCCCTCCTTTACTTTCCTTCAGGCCAAAATCACCCCCCACCCCCTCCAACTATTATCCACTAAACAGTAACCTGGGACTCTGTGTTAGGGAGAGGTTTACTGTACTAGTGCTAATATGGTGCTAAGCAGCACAGTCATAAGCGGTTGGACGACAGCTGAATGAAGTGACTTTAAGAAGGAAAGCGTGTCGGCTGATTGGATCCTATGAGGCTGTGGGAATATCCTGGATATGGCCTTTGGTTCACTGCATGTGGCAGCATCATTTTATTCAACTCATTTTGCATGCCACTTCTGTTACTCTAATTTTCTTGCTATATTTCACCATCTAGCTTTCACTTCCTTTGTTGTTGCCTCTGTTTTTCCCTGGATTATCATTAGTATTAATATTATTTTTGATTTCCTGAAAACATTCATTTTGTCAATATATTTAACAACATTAGACGTTTTAATGTGTTTTTCCAACTTCCAGCACTTTTACATTGCAGTTCAGTAGTTTAGGGTCACTAAGATCTTTTAATGTTTTTGAAAGAAGTCGGCAGTCAAAATATGGTATAAACAATACAATGAAATAGTATTACAATTTAAAATAACAGTTTCTATATTTTAATGCTGATTTGGTATTTTGCTATGCCTTTTTTAATTTATTTTTGCTTCAAATGGATTTTATTTGTCCTTGTCCCAGACCCAAACCTTAAAGTACACCATTTTCAAACAAAGGGTGAAATAAACGTCAACCATATCAATAGTGCTCATGATCACTTGTGAGTAGAATATTTTTGTAGTTTGCCTTTTCCTGTCAAGCTGTAATTTTTTAAAGCTATGTTTAAAAAAAAAAAGATATGCCTAGCTAGCTATAAGATGCTATGAAATTCTAACTATGAAATTAATCTTAGCAAGACAAAGGAGTCACAAATGCTCAAAACACCATACGTAATTTAAGAGTCAAATGTAATTTACAAGTTCACATATAAAACCACACTGCTTGCAAACCGGTCTGGCATTCAGTGGTGTTTTGTTTTAAAGATGAAGATGATCCTCTAAAATGTTTCAAAGCTTTTAGTGCTCACTAGCACCCCCTTTGTGGCTGTTATGTGCCCTTGACGTGCTCTTTTGCCTCTCTCACACTGTGGCTCTTCATTAACAAAAGACCCAATAGGCTTTACCCAGCCTTTCAGAATGGACATTAGTTACTGTTCCAGCAATCTACTGAGACACAATGTACAAAGTTGATTGATGTGTGTGTGTGTGTGTGTTTTCATTGTTATTCTTTATCGTCCTGCTACTCTCTCTTACTTTATCCACTACTCTCTCTCAGTACTTTAAAATCCCACGATGGGCCCATACAGTGACCAGGAATAATGCAGGCAGTTTTT
>NW_015664196.1:87729-89961 GCF_001515625.1 Sinocyclocheilus rhinocerous | reverse complement strand
TCAAAAAATTGACCCTTATGACTGGTTTTGTGGTCCAGGGTCACATACACACATATATACATATATATATATATATTTTTTTTTTTTTTATTTATTTTTTTTGCTTGTCCTTCAGTCATCACTCTCCTAGACTTGACTATAGATATTCTGGAAAAAAACCACCCACTTGTGACCAATGTCATGTGACCAATCACAAGTTTAGGGGCAGGTTCTAAAACTGTTAATACTCTTGAGAGCTATTTATTTCTTTTTATATATGTGGATTTATTAATTGTGAAAAGGAGTTGTTTTTGAATTGTTAAAGGTTTGTAAGATTTTTTCATATCAAAATACATACTCTTAAGCTGGTGTATTGTTAATTGACTGCTATAAGTATCAATTTCTTGGGTTCTCCCAGGCACCATCAAAACATTTAGAGTGATTCACTCAGATCCATCATATTTAAGAAAATGACCGATTGCTTCGCTAGATAAGACCCTTATTCCTCGACTGGGATTGTGAGCCCTTTGAAGCTGCATTGAAACTGCAGTTTGGGCCTTCAACCCATTGGCCACCATTTCAGTCTATTATATGGAGAAACATCCTGGAATGTTTTACTCCAAAACCTTAATTTCTTTGCAACTGAAGACAGAAAGACATGAACATCTTGGATGACATGGGGGTGAGAAAATTATCAGGAAATTTTTATTCTGGAAGTGAACTAATCATTTAAACCTTGTTGTAGCCTGTATATTACACTCTATTCATTATTATTTTTAGAAACCTTGCACTTTTCCAGTCTGTTTTAAACACTGTTCTTGTATTCAAATTAAGTATTTGTATTCACACGTGTTACGCCTGCGGTATCGATACAGAAACAGCTGTCGATACCCGTATCTTCAAGTAGTATGTGATGATCCAGCATCGTATCGATGTATCGAACACAGCCCTACTCGTTATACAGGAAAAGGAATTTAGATTTGGTTATGGAAGCGCAATCCAAAATTTGAAGACTTGCCAAAATACGTAGAGACAGACAAAAGGGAGTAAAATGGGGATAAACATTGGCAGTGTTTTTACAAGATGGAGGAATTTGATGGAATGTTTGTTTCAATCGACAGGTAAGCTAAACTCAAGGTTCCCTTCAGGAACTCGAGCTGCGTCGAGAATCTCTTTGGGAACGCCCCTGCATGACTGCGTTCTGAAGCACGTGTACAATCAGCCCAATGGAGCAACGAGACGTCACGAGCGGGGTGACGTAAGCACCAGAAAGTATAAAAGTGCATCCGGCAGAGCGCAAGTCAGATTCTGCTCTTCAGTAGCGCTCTGTGTATGTGTCAGTCCTATTTATTGTTGTCTGTCAGCACAAGCATTCATATCATGTCAAAGTCAAAGTCTATGGCGAGCGAACGGCATTACAAACATTGTGTTTCCTCCCTGCCCACGATATCTGGCGGCGGGGGATACACACGATCTGTGTGTTGTTCGTTTAGGAGTGGAGCATACACGGTCAGCTCTCGCCTGGCCGTGTTTGATGAGAGCGGCCAATCTCGCGATCCCGCTGACAGCGGTCCCACTGTTGCTGAGGCACAGCGTAGACTGTTGTCATGGGGATCGCAAGTGGATTTAGCGGAGGGATCCGAGACGGGCTCGTCCTTTTCTCGGTCCTCACCCGCTAGATCCGCGGCTCCCTCTCAGGGTTCGGAAGTCCGTGCTGCGGTTTCTTCCCCCCGGAGAGAGAGCCAGACTCTCCATGCCGAGGTGTCAAGATCGTGGGAGAAACCGTATTCATCACGTATCTATAGCGTATCTACGTATCTACAGTCTCGAATTATTCCAACATCGTGGGACTGAATGAGAAGGGATATGAGGCGATGCCAGTGGGGGAGCAGACGCTTGCGAGCTATCTCTCCCCATCCTCAGCATCGTCCTTGAAGGCCCCGAAGCTTCCCACCAGGCCCGTTAGGCTGACATCTAGTCTGGTTGGGAAAGCTTATACGGCGGCAGGTCAGGCTGGCGCATGTTTGCACACCATGGCGGTGTTACAAGCATACCAGGCTGACCTGCTCAGGGGTGGGGCTGCTGAGCGGGAGCAGCCCAAGCCATCAAGCTCCTCATATCGCCAGTCTCAAAAACAGAGCGTTGCAACCCGCACCCCTCCACAGAAAGATCGGGGGTCGGGGCGACGCTCTCAGTCGGGGTCTTCTAGACCGAAAACGGATCTGCGGACCGTTATTTGTCTAAGAGGACCTC
>NW_015664196.1:67589-87479 GCF_001515625.1 Sinocyclocheilus rhinocerous | reverse complement strand
TGAGTGGCCGCTCTGCCCCGGGTCTGTGGGAAGGGCATCATCTCTTTTGGCACATCAACTGCCTGGAGATGCTGGCCGTGTTTCGAGCTCTGACACACTTCCTTCCGGACCTAAGGGGGCATCATGTGCTTGTCCACACAGACAACACATCAGTGGTCTCCTACATCAATTGGCAGGGGGGTCTGCGTTCACGCCCCTTGTACAAGCTGGCGCGCCAGATCCTTCTGTGGGCTCAGGGGAAGCTCCTCTCAGTAAGAGCAGTCTACATCCCTGGGTATCTCAATCAGGGGGCAGATATCCTGTCGACACAGGGGCTGAGGCCCGGGGGATGGAGACTCCACCCCGAGGTGGTGGTCCTGAAATTAAAGGTATAATAATAGGTGAGAGAGAACACCGTTTATCTCTGTTTGCAGACGATATTGTAATTTTTCTTAGTAATCTAGAACCGTCTATTCGAGCACTTAACACTTTATTAACAGTATTTTGAGAGTTCTCAGGGTAGAAAGTTAACAATAATAAAAGTGCCTTGCTATTATTAAATGTGGATGAAAGGAGAAACTCTACGAGCAATAGGCACTTTTTCAATTCTCAGGAAGGGTTTACATATTTAGGAATTAAGATAGTCCCAAATATAAAAGAGATCATTTCAATTAATTATGACCCATTAATAAAAAAAAAAGTAATGGATTCGTTCGAGAGATGGAATGCATTGCCAATCTCTATGATTGGACCTATAAATATTATAAAGATGTCAATTCTACCTAAATTCTTGTATCTCTTTCAGTCAATTCCTCTTCCTATTCCAGCTACATTATTTGTAACACTCAAGAAAGTGTTCATAAGGTTTATATGGAATAACAAGCTTCCTGGGTTACGTCTGTCCCTACTTTATTTACCATACGAACGGGGAGGGCTTAAAGTGCCAAACATGAAACTTTATTATTGGGCAGCTCAATTATGTTCGGCTATGTATTACTTCATAGAAATAGACCCTCCTGCATGGATAGATATAGAAAAAAATGGAATAACAATTCCATTACAGATGTATCTTTATTCTAATTCTGTTAAATTACTAAAACAATCTACACATAATCCTTTAGAAATTCTATTTGCGTATGGTATGAAGCTCATGAATTTTTAGATGAAACAATTAAACTGTCGGATCTGTCACCAATTTGGGGTAATACAATGTTTGTGCCAGGGAGAAATGATGGGGGGTTTACAAATTGGATGTACAAGGGAGCAAAACAAGTAAATGATTTATATACTGTAAGGATGGTATACTGATGTCATTCCAACAGTTGATGAGAGAATATGATATTCCTCAGAAACACTTCTTCAAATATCTACAAATAAGAAGTTTTATACACTCTGAAATGAAAACATATTTAGAACCTTCTTAGTCAACTATAGAAGATCATACCTTAAAACATTTAAGGGATAAAGGCAATCTATTTTTTTTAATAATATACTTTTAGAGGGTTCAAAAGAGAGTTCGATGTACAATTTAACTGCATGGAAAAATGACCTTCAGGAAGATATTTCTAAAGATGAATGGATAGATTCTTGTTTGTTTGCCCAAACATATAGTGTCAATACCAGATGCAGATTGCTGCAATATAAATGGCTCATGAGGACATATATTACCCTGTTTAAATTACATAAATTTAATCCAAATATTCCTGATAGTTGTTTAAAATGTAAACAAGAAATTGGAACCCTTTACCATTGTATGTGGGAGTGTATTGAGATTCAAATATTTTGTAAGAATACTCTTGTTATGATTGTTAAATTGACTGAAGAAAATGTTCCTTGTGATCCCAAATTCTGTTTATTTCATATATATATATCCAGTAAATTTTGTGGAATATACTTTTAGAGGGTTCAAAAGAGAGTTCGATGTCCAATTTAACTGCATGGAAAAATGACCTACAGGAAGATATTTCTAAAGATGAATGGAGGGATTCTTGTTTGTTTGCCCAAACATATAGTGTCAATACTAGATGCACATTGCTGCAATATAAATGGCTCATGAGGATATATATTACCCCGGTTAAATTACATAAGTTTAATCCAAATATTCCTGACAGTTGTTTAAAATGTAAACAAGAAATTGGAACCCTTTACCACTGCATGTGGGAGTGTATTGAGATTCAAAAATTTTGGAAGAATACTCTTGTTATGATTGGTAAATTGACTGAAGAAAATGTTCCTTGTGATCCCAAATTCTGTTTATTTCATATATATATATCCAGTAAATTTTGTGGTGAACACCAATAAACGCAAACTAATTGACTTTAGTTTGCTTCAGGTCAAGCGGGCTATTGCTTTAAAATGGAAGGATATACAAGGTCCTTCCTCTATGCTTTGAATTAAAGAAATGACTAACAACCTCGACATGGAAAAGCTGACTTATGCAGTTAAAGGGAAACTTTATGATTTTTATGTTCTTATAAGGTTCTCTTACTTATATGTATGTGTTTTCTTTTATTTATTTATTTATTTTTATTTAAATGTATTGTTCTGTATTAAAACAAATGCAAATAAATATATTTGGGGGAAAATAAGTTCAATGCCGTGAATTGTGCAAACTTTGGCCAATGACTAGTTTTTCAAAAGCACTCACTGTAGCCTGGCAAAATTGTAATATACAGTACACTTGGTTACCAGTGGACCGATAAAAGCCTATGCCCACCAAAATTGGTCAGGTCAGTTGCGTAGCTGGACATAATTCTTGTTATAAAAACATGCTGATTTACAAATGTCACTGAATTGCATCTGAGGCCTTGTTGTTGTTGTTGTTATTGGTAATACATAAAACAAGAGTTCACCGCTAAATGTGTGACTCCTGAGCGAAGCTCCATTGAGTTGAGCTGTGGATTCCACTGAATAGGGAATAAGAGAGCAGCAGTATCAGTTCTCTTACTGGCTTCATGCTCGGGGAATCATGGCATCATTGTGTTGTGTAGTTAACAGCTCAGAAAATGAACACGTCTGCTATGCCTTGTAACTAATTGGGAAGAAGTGGCTCTGTGTGTGTGTGGTGTGTGTGTGTGTGTGTGGGGGGGGGGTGGTTGATGGGTATATGTGTACACAATAAGTTCCTGTAAGGCTAATAAAAATAAATGGCTCAGAATTTCCATTCTAACAGAGACGGCGCCTTGGTTTGCTTTTTAATTTGCTCTATTCATGCTGATAAAGTGGATAGCACATATTTCGCTTCTCTGTGTCTTTCTAAGTAACACAGATTACCATAATGGCCTGTCAAGGCAGAGGCCAGACCACATGTTCCGCTTCAGATATCCAACATTTGCTCTCCAAGCACATTGGAAAGTAGTTCTCATTTCTCTGTGTATTTTTTTCAGCAGCCCTGTTATTTCTCAAGCTGAGCTGTATTAGAGTGTGTAAATAGAGCTCAGCTGTGCATCTGTAGATGCTTTTTTCAATCAAACCTTTTCTAATAGAATCTAAAATGAAATATTCTTATTTAGTCTTTTTTCCCCATATCAAATGACAAATTTCACCCTCCATTTATTTAGTAGTTTATTTTATTAGATTTTTTTGTAGGTTATACTTATACTTTGGTTGATTCATACATATTTTTTTTAATTAAATTTCCCTGAAAACACTTACTAATGCAGGTATGCATGTTCCCTTAAATCTTGATGGGGTGCTGTACACTCTATTAGCCTTTACTTGTTGTATATATATTTTCACTTAACACACTGTCTTGCAGTCTGAGCACATCTATTAACAATCCACTGAGGAAGTGATGCATCTCAGAACGCACTGGGATAGAAAACGTATTTGCAGCCGGGTTATAAGCTACTAGTGAGGATGTTAACTCAGTAGATGAGGCATTTGCACACTTTTTGGATCCAGAACCCATCAGTAGACTTGGGAAATTGGTCACCAGTTGTATAGCTTTCACTGTATGCACTCTAAAAAATGCTGGGTTATTATTATTATTATTATTATTATTTTGACCCAAATGCTGGGTTCAGCTTGTTGGGTCATTTTATTGGGTTATTTTTACAGTTTTTCTGTAACTCAGTTGCTGGATCATTTTTACTGTCAATACAAATGATGAACCCCCTCACATACCAACCCAGCGCTGGGTCAGTGTAACCCAATGTTGGGTAAACTGTGCCAAACCGATTAAAACTGGATAGATTTGTTAGCGGTCATTTTGTGTTCTGTCCTGAAAGAAAACTTGACTGACGGGAAACTACCTGAATGAAATGAAAGGGTTAGTTCACCCAAAAAGGAAAATTAGCCTGTGTTTTACTCACCCTCGAAGCATCCTAGGTGTATGTGACTTTCTTCTTTCAGTCGAATCCAGTCGGAGTTATATAAAAAATTGTCATGGCCCCTCCAAACCTTTCAATGGGGGTAAGCGGGTGTTTGTTGTCAACAGTTCAGAAGACGTGAAATAAAGTGCGCGCATCCGTAATAAAACGTCCCTCACACGGCTCCGGGGGGTGAATAAAGGCCTCCTGTAGCGAATCCATGCATTTTTGTAAGATAAATATCCATATTTATTCTGTCCCTTATTTTCATTTTCTGAAGTTGGCAACCCTACTTGTAAGCAGTGCAGGTGTTTTGTAGTTGGATGTAGAAGAACATCCGGCCCCACTTTATATTAAGTGGCCTTAACTACTATGTACTTACATCAAAAATGAAGTACAATGTACTTATTGTGTTCATATTGTATTGCAAAACACATTTGCTGCTATTGAGGTGGGATATGGGTAAGGTTAGGGACAGGTTTGTTGGTATGGGTAGGTTTAAGGGTGGGTTAAGGTATAAGGGATGGGTCAACTGTGTAATTATAAATGTAATTACAGAAATTAATTACAGATGTAATTACATGCAGGTATTTTTAAAATATAAGTACAATGTAAAAACATGTATGTACACAATAAGTGCATTGTACCAAATTATTAATTTAAATGTAAGTACATAGTTGTTAACATCACTTAATATAAAGTGGGTCCGAACATCCCGACATCAAAACCACTGAGGACGCAGTGGATTAGTTCTGTTTTTGATGGTAATGCGCCACCGAATACACCTAAATTTGTTTATGTCTGCGCAAATCATTTTACTCCAGACTGCTTTCTGAATGAGGGACAGTTCGGTTTTGCTAAAAAGTTAAAACTCAAGGATGGATCAGTACCCACTGTTCGTGATCCAGCTGCACCTCCTGAAGAATTAAATCTCACACTTTATATTTTTTATAATTACTTGCAAATTGCCTTTGCTCTTCCACGGAAGAGAGGGGCGGGGTGTGCAGAGCTCATTATCATTTAAAGAGACATGCACCGAAACGGGTCACTGTGAACAGAGCTGTTTTTGACAAGGTAAAAAGGGTGTTGTTTTACACGACCATTGAGAAATTTTAACCAAAGTATGTTGCAGACATTTCATGAAGACCCTAAAGAATCATGCCAACTTGTGGAAAATGGGACTCTGATGTCCTCTTTAAAGCACAGCCTCCACAAAATCAGACTTTCTTTGAGATCAATCTGAGGTTAATTACAGATTTAAAATCATAAAAAGAAATAGGTTAATAGCTATGATACTGTTTTTGAAATTAAAGCTTAGCTATGACCGAAAACACTGGCATCTCACAATGCCTGGGGGAAAAAAGTTCATTTAATTATTTTTTTAATAGTTAATCTTAAAAAATAAAGCATATACATAAACCCAAAATAGGAAATAAAACAGTTATCGAATAAGCATGTGTCCTATTCTATGTCCTAAACTCCTGAAACATTGGTGTCTCGTATTTTATAGCAGTCAGTGCATTTTGGGAAAGAAATCAATTAAATCTGTGTGTTCGTGTGTGTGTGAAAAAAAAATTAGATGTAACCCTTTTTGTAATCATTAACATTTTCATAAGTAACTGTAATTTAATTACACATATTTTTTTCTCAGCAACTGTAACTGATTACAATTATATTCATTTTGTAATTAAATTACGTAATTCCGTTAAATATAACTACTCCCCAATACTGTGCTTTTGGATCGCTTTTGCAGTGCTTTGGTGTCATGCGCCGATGTATCTCGAACAATCCTGTTGTGTTTGGCGCTGGCGCACTAGCGTTACTGGGAAAGATGAGACGTATTCAGTGACGTAAGACCTGGCTCTGTGGTGGCTCTCTAGCCTGTGGAAAGGTTTTTTTTAGAAGGCTCGCCAGTTGAACCAACTCCGAACCGACAATAGCACTGGCACTGGCTCTGAACTAGCACCCGGTTCATGCTGGTGGATGAGTTTCCGTGCGCTCCACTGACTACAACAGGAGCGCTATTGATCTGGTGCACCATTGTTGCAGCTGTGGTTGCGATATGAGTTTGATGGATTGAAACTTAAATGTCTGACAGACAAGATGGCACGAGGAAAAGCTGTTTTCGATGTAACTTTTCAAATATGGATACAAGCTGTCATGATATAAGTCATTTAATGGACTGGAACAACCTACTGATAGCAGTTTTCTTCCCACAGATTCCCATTGGTTGCTCTTGCTGATCCCGTCACGTCCATTGGTTCAGCGATCAACTTAGGATGCGGTGCTTTTGGGAAACGCAGCCCTGAATGTTTTTGAAGATTTTATGATTGTAAAAGACTGACTTGAAATGAACTGTTCTTGTTCTATATATATATATATAAACAGATTTTAAAGTGCATTTTATTATCTAAAATGGAAATCCTTCAATAGGTTGACTGACCCAACACTGTCAAAAAAACAACCCAGCAAATGGGTTAATATATAAAACCCAACAAGCTGGGTTAAAATAACCGTGTGTGTATGTGTGTGTGTGTTTCATAGAATAAAAGAATATACGACTGCATTGAAACGGCGTGAGTAAATGATGACAATTTTTTTTTATTTTGGGTCATCTATCTCTTTAACTGCTCTCTTCTGTTTCACAGCTCATTTTTAAGTAAATGTTTCACGCCATGATGTTATTTAAACATGGGAAATAGCATGTATTTTAACATGATGATGATAGGTCTCTCTCCTTTATCCTGAACTCTTATTCAAACACATGAACTCACAACCTTTGAATTTTAATTGATTATAAATAATTAATATTCTCCCAATTTCAATTTGATTAGACAGCGCCTTCTCTTTCATTAGTATGTTATGGCAAGCAGGTCACTTATATGTGCTGCATGAGTTAGGAGAACCCAATGGAAACCGTAATGAATGATTTAATATTTTACCCCTGACCCTGACATTAGCATCTGAGATATATGCAAACTCTTATCCACATGCTGAGTTGTGTGCATATGAATGTGAATAAGACACATGAAATGGACTGAAGTATCATATGGGAATATTGCCTAAAGCTTGATGGTATGTTCACACAGCCTATTAGCTGTGATCATGTTTGCTTTTTGTTGTTCTCCAACTTATTTTTATTGCATATAACTTTTTCTACATTATTATTCCAGAATCACTCATACATGGAAACCATCCATGGGTAAACAGACAATCTGGATAGTGAATGTTTAGCATTCCTGTAAGGAAGTCACCAAATCAACATGCATATATTTTGGAATAAGTATAATTCTAATACTGCTGCAGTATATACTGTAATATGCATTCTGTGCATAGTATGCAACAGAGCATACTGTATGAAACATTGTATGCCACAATAGTCAAGTCAAGTTCATTACTATAGCAATTTATACAATACAGATTGTATCAAAGCAGCATCACAGAGAAAAACAGGAAAACATCAGAATCAATTATGGAAACTCAACTATAGAAACAATTCAGATTCTGCAATACAGTGGGCCCAATTTGACATTTTATGCATAATTGTATTTAAAATAATAAAAATTCAAATGTAATTTTCAGTGTGAAAATGCAACATGTTGAGGTCATATGATAAAAAATGTTCCATACCGTTGGAAACATTTATCATGGAATATTGCTTACTGTTTCACTTACTATTTTTTTTAAAGTATACTTTATACAGTGCATCATATTCAGTGTGTAGTAAGCTAATTCCATTGTGAATGCTAGCCTGCATGTGTTTTCTGAATGTGTGTGCGCAACTGCGCATGGTGCTGTATAGTGGAGTGGAGCACGAGCGTGTCCGCAGCCAAAATGAATCCTGTCAGATCTCCACCGCACTACATATTGGGATAAATGATGGAGAATGTTCCGGCAGGAAGATCTTCACACCCACTCCATTATTAATGCAGCATACCAGCGAGGGAAAACACAGACTGTGAGATTTTAATTCTGAACCACAGCAATGAAGGGAAGGGAAGGGAAGGGAAGGGAAGGGAAGGGAAGGGAAGGGAAGAGAAGAGAAGAGAATTTGTCAGAAAAAATGAGGGACAAATACTGAGAAATGGAGAGAAAGAGTAATTCTACGTGTCAGGGTTTCACACAGAAGATTCTACTCAATTTATTACAACACAGTTTGACATTAGCATGTCACTGTATACTTCAAAGGTGCAGTCACATTTACCATTATTCTGCAAATTTTCTCTGGCCAAATCAAGTCATTTCAATAGTAATCTATGTGGTTGGGAATTTTGCATGAGGACGGAAGATTTCCCCACACAGATTTCGCATTGGATTCAAATGGTCATGAAAATTCGCTGTGACCAAAAGAAAGTTGCTTGGTTTAAAAAGTGACTTCTATGTGAGCTGTGCTTCATACATTGCTGTACTAATCAGTTTAGACACCATTTTTAATTTAGCGCGGATGAAAACGAGGCTGTGAGGGATAGACTTACAAAGATTAGACAAAGATAGATTTACAAAAGCTTATATTGCGTAAAGGTCATAGATCATGTAATTTTCAAAACTTTAAAATGGTTTTATGGAGTTTTTGTCTACTGAAAGTTGACTAGGGCTATTGCTTGCAAAATTTTGCGGTGCTTCCGTTATTTAACCAAAACCTTAATGCTCATGAAATACACAGAACATACAGATTCTGAGTAAAACAATAAATTTTTTTAAACAGATTTTTTATTTCTACTTTTATTTCAACTTTTCTTTCATCTGCCAACTTAGTTATTTATTCACAACTTGTTGCAATGCATTCTGAGATTTCCTTCTAACATGAATGATACATGAAGCGCTGCCTTAGAATGAGGCCAAAATAAGGGATAGTATCTTTGGAAGAAGTCAGATTATTGACTTTATGTCAGGCATGGCCGTAAAAGCTATTAAGTTTTGAAACAGGTTGAATGTCTGTCTGCAAGTATAATGAATAGGATACATGGCACTCACATATATTCATATGCATGAAAGAGTGGAGTGCTATTTGTGTTGCGCACAGACTTGCTGCCTATGTGTTCCAAATTGGTTACTTAGTATGCTGCCTTAGGGGCCGTTCACACAGTTCAAGTTTCTGCATTTAAAAATGCTAGAAGCAGGACAGCTGAAACCCCCTCACAAGAGGTTCTAGAGAGTGCAATGTTCAAACACATCCATCTAGGGCATGTTTACATACAAAAACAATAAAAATAGAAAAAAAAAATGATCTGTGTGAACGGCCCCTTAGAAGGCAGCAGTCTATGTAGGAAGTAGACAGTAAGGCAGCTTGCAAGCTTTTGGTCAATATTTTCTTTTGCCCATATTTGTTAATTTCAATATTAAAACAACTTTAAAGCAGAAGTTTATAGCCTCTCTTCTCAGTGACGTCTGGCCTTGTGTGTTTTACAGTAGTCAAGACAGGCACTAACACTACCTTAAAAGAGCAATTGAGGGACAAGTCCTGTGTACTTTGATCTGATGGCTCTCACAGATGCAGTTAAAGAGGAGAGGCTCTAAAGACATTTCTTCTCTCTTCTCTTCTCTTCTTCCCCTGGTCATATTGATCTGCCAGTTATTGCTCACTCTGTGGCTCATTTCTGTCATGGTTGCATTCCCATTTTAGCAGCTTTTTCCCTCAAGCTTGGAAAAATCCATTGTTTTTCAATTTAGTCATGAACTCGCCTGGTCATACTGTAAACTTTTATTTTTCAAATGCGTACAAAAACATGCATAAATGCTTCATATCATATGTGTGTGTGTGTGCGTGTGTGTGTGTTATTTATTTTATGATTTTACATGTATATTACCTGTACGAACGCCACGACTGACCAATCAGAATCAAGTAGGCTTTTCCACAGAACAGCAATATGATTTTCGTTAATTTATTATTGATGCACTTAAATGACTATAAATATCTGCGTGTAAACAGCATACTAGCAGATATTTTTAGTAGCCTAACATTAACAGCAGGGGCTGGGCAATTACCCTTTGCTTGTTTTTTTTTTTCATCGATGAGCTGCGCTAACTGCAAAACTTGGCCTCTTAAAAATGCGTCACGCACGTGTGCAAGACACTGAAGAGGAGCGAGATGAGCATGGCGCATGTTTACATAGAAAACTATTAAAAACAGCGCAGTGGGATGCAAATACGCGTATTGTGCGAGCTTGTACTTATTGGACACGTCTGAGGCCTAATTCTCTACATCAGCATCACTTTTGTATCAACATAAGGTAAGGCTTGTTTTATGACCTGTCGCCATGCAGTGAATAGCATATACATAGCCTATTGGTTAAACAAATAGTTTAATGATGTTAAGAGTTGATTTTGTACGTTTAAACGCTGTCCTGCCATTACTTGTAAAACTGAGAGTAAAGTATGTGTTTAATAATACAGCATTTTAAATTGCTCTTATTTTTCCTATCTGGATGCTGATGTCATATCCCACCTTGATGTTCTTTTGGTAATCCTCATAAAAGGTTTGTGGTCTATCATAGTGATATTATTGTCATATTATTGCCTTTGCAATGAGTATAGTTTGGCCATGATATAACTTTTGCAATAATTTGTTTGGGTAACAAACATTTTATTTGTGAAACAGGTCTAAAAGTTTTACAAACACTTGAATGAACATGAATTGACATTTAATTCAGTATAAATGCAATACGTTGTGGTGCTTTTTGAGGGCTGTTATTCATTGTCTGTCTGATGTTTAGCAGCTTTTGGGATTGGGGATGTGTGCCCTGAATTAATTCACGTTGAAGATTTTATTT
Organism: Sinocyclocheilus rhinocerous; assembly: GCF_001515625.1. Classification (NCBI taxonomy): domain Eukaryota; kingdom Metazoa; phylum Chordata; class Actinopteri; order Cypriniformes; family Cyprinidae; genus Sinocyclocheilus; species Sinocyclocheilus rhinocerous. The sequence continues at coordinate 76,420 of NW_015664196.1, read as the reverse complement.
ATTATAAGTATAATATAACATTTGACTTTTTTTTTTTAAACTAATATGCAGTAGTTTTCTGCCTGTCTGTGATGGAGAACAAGTTTATGTGCTGCTGATCACCATAAGTTGACCTGAGCATGTTGATTTTTAGTTTTTGCATGAGCTTCTTTTCTAAAACTGTCAGATTTTCTCAGTATTGCTTGTTCCATTACCACTGCCTTGTCTAGACAGCTGTGTTGAAACAACTCGGCATTATTGTTAAACATATTTTTATGTTTAAAATGAATGAAAATCTCCATGCCACCCCAACCTGATTGCTAGCCCTTGCCTGGCCACGACATTGGGAAAATGCTGACTCCACCACTGGCTAATAATAATGATTGTTTAAGTGAGGCTGACACAGAAAATGGAGAGATCACCACTGTTTTGATGTGAACTTAATCAAGTCAGTGAAATCAATCACTAACTGAGATGGAACCAAATGTGATCCTGCTCCTGTAGATTAGTAATTATATTTGATTGATTTAAAGTGGAAACTTTTTTTTTTCTAGCATGGGACCTCTCAAGAGCTAAGAAGCAATTCAAAATTCGAACTCTGCTTCAAAATATGCATTTAATATCCATATTTTTTTGTTTATTAGCAGCTGTGTTCATATAATGGCAACAATTCTCACGAAAATGCAAACACACATGTGATCAGTAGGCTAATCCCTACAGTGACTACACCTGCAGGTTATGTTTACCTGTTGTTAATAGCGTTGCATGCCTCTGTTTGTTATCACTGTTTGTTTTAAAGGCATGTGGGAAAAGACCTAATGCTGTAATAAAAAACGCAAACTGTTGGCATTTCATTATAAGAGGGACAAATTCAATTACAGGGCTGTAGTTCTGTTCCGCACACTCCTGGGGGTAACACCTGAACGTTTGCACTTTTTTCCCCCTCCAAAACACTCACTCAGTTTGGCATAGTGTAAAAGCTCTTTAAGAGACCGTAGATTAACTGGTGAGAATGAGGTGAGATCTTGCTAAGAATGTTATACCGCCCCATTATTCTTTAAAATTACCTCTAAAATTAATAATTGTAATGTTTACCTCAAATTACTTAAATAAATAATTAAATTTTTAATTAATACAATTTGAGTTTCAAGTTTGAACCTTTTGGGGCGGTTTCCCGGACAGGGTTTAAATCATGCCAGGATTAGGCTTAATCTAGAATAGTTAATCATGATTTAAACAATTCTGAAACAGATTACTAACTCCTGGACTTTGGAGTCCTGAACTAAAATAAACTAGATTAATTTAAAACCAACTTTGCTAATCTGAATTAGCACGACAGAGGTTGCCTGTTTATCATGGAGTGAACCAAGAAAAGCTTAAAATGTTATGGAACTGAGAAGCAAATCCAAGGGAAACAATAGCAGCTGAAAAAAGACTGCAATTAAAAAAAAAAAAAAAACTTTACTGAGCAAGCAAAGCTTTTAAAGCAAGCAAAGTAAACCGCACACATTAGGTGCCATATAAAAGGAATGCATAGAAATCTCTTTTTGTAATGAATTCTTGCATACATTCTCGCAATCAGCTGTTGTCAGTTTTGCAAAATCAGTTTTTTTTCAACAAAATCACATTATGAAAATATTTTTTTTCTCTAATGCACATTGGTCACAATTATTTGTTGTCCTACAAATTATGATAATTAAAATCTCTGAAGATCTACATTCCCATTCATATTTACATTTGTTAGCACACCAGGGTGACTAGGAACATGGAATTAGCCAGCCATGACTTTCTGTTTCACATGAATATAAATATGAGGGAACACAAGGGCCAAATTCATTTTATCATCCATCACAATGAGAAAAAACAAAGAATATAGGCCTAGTTCTGATGTGCAGCAACAGATTGTTAAGCTTCTCAAAATATGAAGTTAGGAAAATAGCACAAAATAGAAAGTCAAAAAATGAAAGAAAAGAGCTAAAGCATTGAACATTTCTATTTCCACCATTAGGACAATAATTAAGGAGTTCCAATCAACAGGAAATGTTAAAAATCTGTCTACAGTATATTATCTGTGTCTGTACTGTCTTAATGCAACGTGAGGAAGATGGTTTGAGCGGCCAAAGACTTTCCAAGGGTCACAGCTGGATAATTGCAGAAAATAGTTGAGTCTTCCAACAGAACAATGATCCAAAAGAACCATCAAAATCAACACAAAAATGGGTCACTGAGCACAAAATGAAGGTTCTGCCATGGCCGTCCCAGTTCCCTGACCTGAACCCTAAACAACTGAAGAGGAGAGAGTATCAACACAGAGCTGGGAATCTGAAGGGTCTGGAGTGATTCTGTATGAAGGAATGGTCTCTGATCTCTTGTCAGGTGTTCTGCAAACTCATCAGGCATTATAGGAGAAACTCATAGCTGTTAAATTGGCAAAAGGAGGTTGCAAAAAGTATATTGCTTTAGTTGCATTAATTGTGGCCAGTGTGTATTAGAGAAAAACATTTCTTTCACAATGAGATTTCCCTTCCTTTCCATTATACTTCAATAAAAGGTTAGAGGTTTGTGATTTATTGATTGATTGATTTATTTAAATAAAAGATCAAAATGATTAACAGTGCAGATTTATTTTCACAGGCTTCTTTGTTCATATCTACCTAGGGTGCCAATAATTTGGATATATAAAGACTGAAAACACAACATTAATCTGACGTTAAACCTGCCTCCTGGTAGGTTTAATTTAAGCCTCAGTTTAGTCCTTTAGTAGCTGTAGTCTCCCTCCTGGAAATCAGCCTATTACATTCTGGACTAGACTAAGTCTAAGACCATTTCAAACCATGACAGAGCAAGCAGATTTCTGTTAATCTGATTAAAAGGGCCATTTTAGTCTAGGACTAGGCTTAATCTCTGTCCGGGAAACTGCCCCTATGTTGGATATTTCCATTTGTATTAAACATACACAACCAATTTGTTTACATCAAAAACGTATACAGTATATGTATGATCCACCCTCTACAATGTGAGTAAATCACTCTCGTATGCGAATGAATTTCAAACTAAGTGACTAAATGTCTATTGTTAGCCGTTAGCTATTTCTCTCGCCAATGATTGCGTTAGAAGCTAAGAATAATGTTTCGCTACATGTGAACAGTGTTTGAGAGTTTCTCTTTCCGTGTTTTTTCACCGCATTTAGTGCATTGTTCCTATTGATATCACTGGATGCGCAGCATATTTGACTATATAGTCTGTCGAATAAACAAAACAAAAAAAATTACTAGCCAATGGCAATTGTATCACCAAGGTGTGAATAGAGTTTTAGGATGAAATTGAATACTTGATGCCATCTAAAACATTTATCTTCTACACATTTTAAAGTTTTAAAGCCCTGTCAAATGTTACTTTTCAAATTGTCTTATCCAATAATATCATCTGTATGATGGGAAATAAATTATGCCTCTCAGGTATTGCAAAGTGTATGTGATTACAGCTCTGTGAGATCATGAAGGGAGATAGTGGTGTGTGTGTGTTTAGTGGCTCAAGAGATAATAGATGCATACTCGTGTATAAGATGATATATGCTAGTCTTTATTTGTCAGTTGATGGGGTTTCAGACAGCCGCAGCAGTCAGTCAGGTATAACACGTCTACTGTTCGAGGAGTCTTCTCTGTCAAACTCTATCACAGCTTCTCAGTCTGATTGATGTGCATTAACTATTTAAATATTGATGGGACAAATCTCTTGCTGGTTTACAAAGATTCCAGGCCCACTTATTTGCATCCAGTTTTATTTATGTATAAACAAATATGATTTATTAATTCCACGCCTCGACCCAGAGCAAGTTTCCGCAGAATTCTAACTGTGGCAATTTGCCAATCGTATTTGTACCCAAAAATGAAACACTTGATAAATAATGTTGAACAATGCCTTGGGAGGGCAGACAAATGTGAATACTTGTGATTGTGATTTATATATTTATTTTGGTTGAGATGCGTGTGATTGTGTTCGAGTGCATGTATGTGAGTGTGTTTGCGGTACAGACATTAAAAAATATATCTATATGGAGTGAAATGTCTACTTTAAAAATGAACCAATTCAAATGGAAAACAAATTCTCAGATTATGTAATCCGTATGAAACATGCGTAAAGGCGCATCACTACTGCGGAGATGATGAGGCGGTGTCGCCGACTTCATCTCTTAATCTGAAAACAAAGAAAGCAGTAGTTTATCAAATTATTAAAATGTTAATGCAGTCTCCTTACTGTTTTTCCCTGACACATTCATAATCAGAACTTCTGCAGGTGTGCTGTGGCATGCTTTATGCATGTACTTGAGCGCTTATTAGACTATGTAGGCAATTAAAGGCTCATTATAATGATTTAAATGGTTTATTAATATACGTGCGATTAGTCGACTAATGCTTCAAATGAACGACTACAAGTCGACCAGAAAAATCCTTAGTCGAGGACAGCCCTGTGCATGTATGTGAGTGTGTTTGCGGTACAGACATTAAAAAATATATCTATATGGAGTGAAATGTCTACTTTAAAAATGAACCAATTCAAATGGAAAACAAATTCTCAGATTATGTAATCCGTATGAAACATGCGTAAAGGCGCATCACTACTGCGGAGATGATGAGGCGGTGTCGCCGACTTCATCTCTTAATCTGAAAACTTAGTCGACTAATGCTTCAAATGAACGACTACAAGTCGACCAGAAAAATCCTTAGTCGAGGACAGCCCTAATATCTACATAGTTTTTATTAATTTTAATTTGTTTTAGTTTTTTTTTAAATTAAAGTTAAGCTAAACAAAAATTAGGAATTTTGTTGCCTTTGCAAATAGCTGAAATAAAATATTTTTAAATGTAATTTTGTTTTTATGTTTATTTTATTTCAAGTAACAATTTTTTTATGGTTTTAGTAAACTATACTAACCTTGCATACTATTTCATAAAAAGTATGTTTCTATGTAGTTCTTTTCTGTTTACATGTGTTATAAACTAGATTAAATTTTTTTAATTTGATATACTGTAACACTTATGTTGACATGTCAACATGGCCTCAACCAATCGAGTGTGTTTGGGGGCGGGACATGTATGTTATGTATGTTACTTACTTACTACGTGATAAAATCCAGCAATGCATCACCTCCATGACAAGCTCAACCGTCCCTCTCTGATTCAAATCGCAGGAAGAGTGTCTTGTCCAAACACGCACGCGTGGATGCAAGTGCGCTATGCTTTTAGATTAAAATTTACTCAATATTTCTAGATTTATGTGCAATGACTTTAAAACATGTAAATATTAATAAGTTCCCTTTCAGTCGGTCACTCTCGACGTCACGTCGGATGACATCAGCGGCAGCTGGATGCAATAATCGCATGCCAATGTGCATTGGCTCGTTTAGTTTACACTCGAAGTAGATTGGTCCCTCTAAGCGAGATCCCAATTCGTCGGTCATCCGACGTGACGTCTCCGTTCCCTCCTTCAGGGAACAAGGGTTACATACGTAACCGAGACGTTACTCTTCCCACGCAGTTAATTAATTACATGAATTAAATGTGTGCATTTTACTTAGGAAATTATTGTTCTCCTTGAATTTTAAAATTACAAGTAGAACTTATGATGGTTAATTTAATGTATTTTACAACACAAAGTTATTTTTTTTTCAGTGTATCTGCAGGTCCAGTGTAAACCGGCTGGTTGCATTTCACAGGTGAATAGACACATTACTTCCAAATCCATCACCATGAGGCCTGCCTGAGGGGAGACACTCAAAGCTAATATCCTTACCAATGTGCTTTAGAGATCCAAGAGCCCAGTGCACCAATTACATCTTCAGAGCTGCATTCTTCCTCTCAGCCTAAATTGCTTTGTTACTGGAATCTGGAGGCTATCACATAGAAGTTTGAAGTAATGGAGAGTGAAAGGAGTCCAGGGGCAGTAGGCCTGATGCAAGATGTGTTTTTCAGAGTGGACAGCAAGGTTGTAGAGTGTATAGTTGGTATGGGGTTTTAGTGTGTGAACTGCCTTTAGTATACAATAAAAGAATGCAGCAAAAATAGTCGTTGGCAGTGTGGTAATAGTGTAATGCCTTTGCAACATTGAACAAGTTAGAGATTTGTAATACTTTTTTATTATTATAATTAATCTTTATTTTGTGTTGAAATTTATTTTGGTTCAATGTACGAGACCTTTACTGTATGCGTTTAACATAGTAATTTCACTTTTTTTCCTCGAGACTAATCAAAAACCTAATAAATTGACAAACACGCAACAAAATTACTAAAAAAAACAAAACAAAAAAACAACAACAACAAAAAAAGGAAAACAGAAAATCTAAAAATAAAAACTAGTTTAAACTGTTATTAAAAACTACAATAGTATCTCAATGATAGTATCATACTAAAATAACACTGGTGTAGGATCATGAAAAATTAAGTCTTTAATTTTTTTTTAATTTATGTTTATTATTATGTCCTCAAATACATGTGAACCATTAGATGTGGGTGGTAATTTAGATATTCCAAAAGCTGCTTGTTTTGCATAAATTATTATGTTGAGCTCTGTGACTCTTTAATATTCTTTTCATACAAACTGTCTGTCAAGCAGAACTGAATAATACAAGCTTGTCAGCCTTCATTTCCATGCTGCCAGCTCCTGTGATTTGCAGTTTTCAGTGCTCTGTTTGTACAGACAAACAAAGCTCAAATTACAGTAATCTGCTGCAGCAAGATGCAATAAATGATTGATCAGATTTATCCAGCGGTAGCATGAAACTCTCCCTCGGGTTCCTCTCATCACAAGTTTGTTCACAAGGTTAAGTGATGATGCTTCCACACTTACTCTCCTCATTCACAGATGTTTAAAATGCTTATATGCGGGGCACAAAAAGCCATTTTGTGCTAGTGTGTTGGATTGTGGTTCTCTTTTCACTGCGTACGCTTGTCTCTTCCTTTTAAACGCTGCAACAAATGTCACCTCGGTGCCTCGTTTTTGTAGCTGTGCTATTGTATTCCCTCAGAAGAGTATCTGAAAAGCAGCTTAGCTTGTGTGCGTGAAGAATCCATGATTTATTTACATGTTTATTTTTGTGTGTATGTGCATTGTGCTGCGGGTCATGCACAGGCTCAGCTTGGTAGATAACGCTATTGTTGCAATTTGGGATCCCACCTTCACTAAGCCATTAAAGGGATTTTCCCCCGAGGCCTGGGTGGGCAAGAGTGGAAATAAAGCCACAGCGAGCAAACACCACGCCTGTTAGAGAGGAGTGCAGGGGTTCAGCGGCAGGATATGGGGTTCACTGAAGGGCAGAGGGAGGAGAAACAGGCCGCTCTCCACCAGGGTTGTAAGCCACGACAAGTTCCTGAAGGCACGCTCCTTATTTAAAGCAAGGCGGGAACACAAATCAAAAACAACCGTGGGATACAGCGTGACTTATTCTGATCATTCCTCAGATGTGACGCCCTTAGCTTAGCTTTCCTCTACTTTTAAAGCCACCATGCTTTAACCTGAAGAGAAAGTGTGTGAGAGACGTATATTAAAGAGATATGGAGCTCCCTCCACCCTTGCAGTTAAAACCTTAATGAACATTTCATGCACCGGTTTACATTACAGAAATGAATACCTTTATTCAGTAAGGATGTATTAAATTGATCAAAAGTGACAGACTTTTACATTGTTACAATAGATTTCTATTTCAAATAAATGCTGTTCTTTGGAACTTTCTATTCATCAAAGAATCCTGAGAAAAACTGTATTGTGATTTCTATTAAAATATAATTTTTTCAACATTGATAATCATATGAAATGTTTCTTGGGCACCAAATGAGCATATTATAACGATTTCTAAAGAATCATGTGGCACTGAAGACTGGAGTAATGGCTGCTGAAAATTCAGCTTTACCCTCACGGGAGTAAAGTACAATTTAAATTGAAAAATATTTCACAATATTACTGTTTTTACTTCTTTATTGAACAAATAAATCCAGCCTTGGAGAGCAAAAGTGATTTCTTTCAAAAACATTAAAAATCTCACAAACCCCATTACTTTATTACTTGTGTGCTTCAGTGATGCAGTAGATGTTACTCACATTTTCTGTGAGTAACAATTTAAATTTTCACCTGTTCCTTAAAGAGACATGTCAGATGGCTTCAGAAGACTTGAAATAAGTATGGATTGAAGTATGGATTTTTTTTTTGGTCCATTTGGAGCCAATTTTTTAAATTCCTCCAATATTCCTTTTGTGTCTCACAGAAAGAAAAAAATAACTGCATAGAGATTTGGAATGACGTGGGTTGAAGTAAAATAGAGAATTGTAACTTTTTTTGCTAAACTTTAACTTAAGTGTTGGACAAACTGTGTTTGGCACAAATGTGCATGATGAATTAAGTGTTTTATTTGTATTTTTTATTTTTTTTAGGGCTCTTTTCTTCAGTCCACGCTGCTATGTCTCTGCTGTTTGTTGTGTTTTCTGTAGTGATGGTGTGACCTGACACCTTTAAACAGCAGCCAAGTTTCCAGACTATGAAAATGACTATTTTTTACACACCTAATTAGTGTGTGCACAAAATAATTGGGAGGAAATGACAAGCAGAGGTCTTGCATTCCCTCCTGGCACTTGTGCTTTAAGCAAGCTTTTTGTGGCAGAGCCCTTAAGACCAAATAATTCAGGCTATTAATCAACAAAGCCTGTATGCTTTATTACATGTGTGCAGTTTTATGGATCGCTAACTCTCTTCCCAGTGTAAACTCTCCTTCAGCAAAGCATGAGGGGGGTCTGCATCTACAGCTGGGTGTTTTGATGATGTCTAGACTTGGACACGGAATTCCGCTTAACCCCCCCCCCCACC
>NW_015664196.1:56229-67545 GCF_001515625.1 Sinocyclocheilus rhinocerous | reverse complement strand
TGTTAAAATTTCCAAAGGGTGCCGCGACTAAAAAAAGGTTGGGAAACACTGGTTTAGATGATGTCTGGACTCGGACACGGAATTCCACTTCCCCCCGGATCTGACTCATGGTAGATGGATGTGGATCGAAACTGATGGACCATTAACCTCCCACTGAGATTCCCAGACTGTGCAGATGGTGCTGCATAGCGAGATGAAGAACAGTCTCTCTCTCTCAGCTCTTTTTATTGGCAGGATTCGAGAACATAAACCACTTGAAAAGCTATCTGATCACTTGATATATTGCAAGGGATAGACAGAACTAACTGAACAATAAACAAATACTGCTATTGTTTATCAGCTCTGAGGGGCTTTATTTCTAAAGGGGCCGACGTTGATAGTTCTGCCTGCACCACCAGTCCCTGCATCTTTCATGGCATGTCTAAATCTCTTCCATCTATTTCCGCGTACTTATCCCAGCATGCACGGGGTATTCTGCCTCAGGCAAATTGTTTCGTTCTGATATTTATCTATCGCTGCACAGTTAATTCTTCATGGAATGCTTGAAGACACTTACTGCATCACTGAATTCCTACTGGCAAACAAGCAACAGGTGCCAACACAAAAAGCTGATTCCTACACTACCTGCCTAATTTAGTGCCAGTTTACCTAACAAAATTATGCCAAGGATATGAAAGAAAATGTAAGGCTGGCATTAGTACTGGATACTGAGGAAAATGATGCACAACACCAGCTCCAACAGATGTTGGCATGCTCTTTCCTCTAAGGACAGTTTATTTAGTTGGATCTGAATTGCACTTCACAGTAAAGACCTGTTCATACCAAGAACAAAAACTATAATGATCTAATCCATCATTAAGACTTTTATAACTTCAAAATGTTGTTACGAAATGTCGTCACATCTGAATCAGGAGAGAAATATGCACATATCAAGCACCGTTTACAAGCGGAAACAGTCTAAAACAGTTCTAAACGAATATTGGGATGGTTTTATCAGCTGTTAAGACTCTCATTCTGACGGCACCCATTCACTGTAAAGGATCCATTGGTGAGCAAATCTGTCCCAATAAAACAAATTAATCTACATCTTGGATGGCCTGAGGGCCTTAAGATGTCCTAACTCAGAGATTTCAAAAAGGTTAGAGGCAGAAATGACATTTTCTCATTTGTAGCCCCAGTCAGCTTGTAGTTCAGCACTAGAACGCTGGACAGCTCCATCAGTGCAGATGATGGTCCCAGCTCATTTCAGCACCACTCAGTGAACAGCAACCATCAGCTCAGGACAAATGACATCTTACTATTAACATATTTTAAAATGTAATTTATTTCTGTGATGGGAAAGCTGAATTTTCTAATATGATAATTTGGCTTTTATTACTTTAAATGAAAACAGGTGTGCTGTTTTTTTTTTAAATACAGAATTTACTCTAAACATCAACACACAAAAGGCAGGAAAAATGCCTGCAGGTCTCTTGTTGGCGCCTGTGCAATTGTTGAATTTCATTTTGAGCCCTTTAGACTTTGTTTTTATTTTTTTAATTATCAGACATTGAAATGCTGTCAAAACAAGTCTGCACTCATGCATTTACACCCTGAAAATAGCAATGTAGGGAGACTTAATGTCTTGTTGTTTGATTATTTGTTTGATTTGCCTCTAGTACAGGGTACAATCATTGGGAGAGGACCATATGGATTCCTTAAGGATCTTAGGACTCAGAATATAGAAAATCTGTGTGCACCTGCTTTTCTCCTTTTCTCTGGCATGAACTCCAACAAATATGATATATGTGGCTGTGATTAATCACTGAAACTGCACAATAGGAAACTTCTGACCTCCATGCTGAATGGCAGCAGATATGCTATTTGCCCAAGGTGCGATTTACTCTCTTGTACATATTGTCACTGAAGCTAAAAACCACAAAAAGTGGTATCAAATTTGGGTTCTCCCAGTAGCTTCCAATTCCCCTAGGTCTGTATGAAATTGCCACTTTCAGGGCCTAAAAAAATCTAGAAATGACTGTGGCTGTCGCTGCCACCTGGATGCAAGCCCAATTTCCCAAACTACACTTAGACATTCTTCTGCACACAGTCTTTTGAGCATTGATCTTGGATCGGTCTGGTAACCCATGGGCTTTCTCTCATAAGGACAGTCTGTCCAGCTTCAGGCCTTAATCCAGGCAAACTCGCATCCAGGACTGTTGCAATCTGGACCTAGAGCCAAAGCTTCATGTTTGTGAGTGATTTTGTGTGTCTGAGTAAATGTAATTTGCCACATTCATGGCCTTACATCCTTCTTTAAGTACTTAGAAGATTAACAATCTGCTCCTGAGTTCAAAATGAATGACTGCTTTCACAGTCTTATGTTTACTGACCTCTCTTACTCAATGTGGGCCAAGCAGAAATATTGCACTTACTGTTGTTTCACACTTTTAGTTGTATCACTTCAGCCAGGCTGACAGAAATGGCAAGGCCTTGCTTCATCATGTTTGTGTAGAGTTTGTCTGTTTTTTTTTTATTTTCATTTCCCCCCCACTGTTTATGGCTTAGGAATTGCTCCAAATGGACTGTGTGCTTTGCCAGGCCTGTTCTTAGCTGTATTGACATGTTTCCAAATGGAAGCGGGTAAGCTGACAATGCACTACGACAGATGAGACTGAGTGCTCCTCGCAGAGACTGAGAGTTTAAGTGCAGCAGTAGAAGAGAACCTCTTACCAATGAGTAAAATACTCACTGGGAGAAAATTGCTCTCAATAGCATCTTTTGGCTAAATGGATCTGAGAGAATCTTGTTTAGGAGGAGATCGTTCATTGTTTATTTTTTTTCTGTAAACCTTAAAGTACATATCAAAAATAATTATATTTATTTAGAGTTTGCTAATAAATGCTAGAGTAAACAAAAGTTAATTTAATTTTATTGTGAATTACATTTTTTTTTTTTTTGGAAAGTTTTGGAATGTACTTTTTAAAGTATTTCACAATAAAATTACATTACCATATACATTAATGTCTTACCATGTATTTTGAGTCTTGTTTACTGTAGTAATTTTACTAAGTAGTTTTAATAAACCGTAATAATAAATACTTTATGATGTACATTACATTAAATTATTGTTACATTTTATGTTTAATATTCATTGCATTATTTTACGATACACAAATCTATGTAATTCATATTTATATTTATTCAAATGTATTATAATTATATCAGTTAATAAAAATAGATTATCTGATATTATGACACAATTTCAGTAAAGTATATAAATTAATATACTAACCTACATGAAATCTATTTTAAATATATATAACAATTCCTGAAACTGGCACTATATTTTAACAGTGAATTTCTGCCAACCAATTTTTATGGTGATGGTATAACTGGCTGTGTAAAATAGGGAAAATAAGTAAAAAGCAGCATGGTTAATGAAGCATTAGTTGTTAACACAACAGTTTTCTTGTAGCCTTGTTCACCAGATGTGGATATCAACACAGGTTCACCTTCCTTGTCAAGACTGTTAAGAAACACCTGTGTTTGTTTGCTTTGTCCCTGAGCTGCATAATTCTCTGTTATTCATTTTTAGGATTTGGGGCGGAGGGCACCATTTAAATAAAGACAAGAAAACAAGGCAAAACAAAACAGAAGATCACAAACAGCAGCTAAAAGAGAGCACATACACATTCACATGCACAGTTTAGCATTTCAGCTTTGCTCACTGAAATCACAATTTAGGCAAAGCAGATTTACAGTTCAAGGAACATCTGGAGAACATGATGGAAGTGGCCAAGAAGTTTCTAATCAGGAGAGCCAGGAATACAGCAAAGAGGCTTTAGATTGAAGATATGCACACTGACAATGAAGATAAGACAGTAAGTGCTCATCTTGAAGTGAATGACAGACACGGCTCTGATGAGGCACTTAGTGCCATCATGCATGAACTTGGATTACTGTACCTAATTGCATTAATGCTTTTTAGCATTTACAGAGATAGAAGGACAATGTAAATGTTTCAAAGACAACTATAATCGGCAGAAAATGTTTCTGTATTTCAGTAACCGCACACCTTTCACTCGCTCCCACTGTGGTCTGACTTGTGGTTGCTGCAGGTGCGTTTCCTGTGCGTTTGAAATGGAGCAACACGTGCCTTATTAGCTTGGTTATCACTGTAATTGGCTTGGTTATGCAGAGTGTGTGAGCTTGTCTGATGTGACCATATGTTCATGCTCACATGCCGCTATCAAAAACAATGGAACATAACAAAGGGAAGCATTTGGTAATAATCAAACTTGCACGGAACTCACTGATCAATTACAGATCCGTAATAAAGTATTAAAGCACACTGACATGGCTAAAATCCATTATCACTGCTCCTGTCAATCACATCAAGCAAGACTCTGAGTGCACAGAGAGAATAAGTAATGGTGACTCTGTGGACGACCCGATCGCATGGTCGTGGTGGAGACCATACATTTACAATCTACTTAATATTGCCTAGAATGTTTGTGCTGTTACACAAACATGTAGCACCAGATTTGCTGTGTTTCCAATAAACAAATTCATCAAGACATTTTCAACTTTAAAGGCAGAGTAAGTGAACAAACACGGCCCTACCCCAAAAGGGTCTTGCCCCTATTTTGATAGCTCCGCCCCACATATACGTACGCAACCCAGGCAACGATTAGTTCTGTGAAACAAAGCAAAACCAATGTTACACCGTGTCTACGGACGTGAGCGGCGCGGCGCAACAGATCCCGACAGAAAACTGCTGCCGGGTTCTATTTATGACGTGCTGACATACATTTCAAATGGTTTTCAACGGTCGTTTGATCGCGTCCAGTGTAGTCAGACTTTAGCTGTTGTAGACACGGTGTTACTCACCTACTGAGAAGAAACATAGCAACCTCGGCGTCCGATCGCAGGCCTCCGCTCCTTGAGTTCTCTCCAGCGCTGGAAAGCTGATCCGATATTTACACGGGTCCTACTTCTTGCCTTATCTTTCCGCAGACGTTTTCCTCTTTTGTTTTTTTATCCGCCATCTCTATCTTTCTGTCGCTCGGCTCGGCTAATGTCCGTCCCATGCACTGAACGCGCCCTCCTCCACATCACGAGTAGACACGCCCCTTATTGCTGATTGGCTACAAATTTGTTTTGCGATTCGGCCCGAATCAGTTTTCTAAAGTGTTTTTGAAAAATCACATACCCTGCCTTTAAGCCATTGCCTTTGCCAAAATATGAGTCTTCTATCAATAATATTCTTGTCTCCAGAGAAAAAGTAAATCAGGAGAGAAATAAGCACTGTTTATAAGTAAAAACAGTCCTAACCAGTTCTAAACACATATGTTGGTGGATTTTGATGTGAGAGGGCAACAGGGGTTGGACTTTTTCACTGAAGGAAGTGTTACTATATATTATGGATTATATTTTAACTGGAAGCAACATTTGAAACTTAATGCGATAATCAGTTTACAAGATGTTAATTGATGGACTGGATTCATGTGGATTACTTGTGGATTATTGTGATGTTTTTATCAGCTGTTTGAACTCTCATTCTGACGGCACCCATTCACTACATTGGATCCATTGGTGAGCAAGTGATGTAATGCTAAATTTCTCCAATTCTGTTCTGATGAAGAAACGGGTAGGCCTACATTTTCAGCAAATTTTCATTTTAAGTGAACCGTTCCTTTAACAGATTGGGACTATTACAAATTGTAAGCACCTCATTCTAACCCAGTTTTTTTTTTTTTTTTTAAGAAAAGGAGAGACAACTTGGAATTTTTTTTGTGGTAATCAACAATATGCCAAAATGCTATCCATCAATTGAGCTTAACTATATTAAACACGTAATATTCATTTAAAGGAAATACATCCCCCAAGATAAAACAATTCTGCCAGTATTTAATAATCCTGAGCATTATTTTGAAAAAAACGTGTCCAGGATGTTCTTCAAAAATTTACATTTTGTGCTCCATGGACAAAAGAAAAGTCACACCGGTCTGGAACATCATGAGTGTGAGTAAATGATGACAGGTTTTTCATTTTTGGGTGAACTGTCCCTTTACAGATTAATGAAAAATTTTGAGTAGCTGCAGTAGTCGGCCTTACCCGGTTCCTACTCGACCTTATCTCTCTGCAGTTTCAGGGACAGACACTTCTCATGATAAATGTCAGCCGATGTTTACGTTATGAGAGATGGTGTCTTTGTTCCCCATCCCCGTCAATCTTATGCTGAGCTATGGCAGACCCTGTGCTGATAGCGTCTTTATTAAAGCAGTGCTGATGGCACCGAGCTCGCGCATACAGGAGAGCACAGTTTCCACAAATGCTTTTGTCAGTGCAGTCAAATAAAAGGGTGTCGGGTTATGACTCATGGTTGAGCACGGCGCGCAGCGCAGGCGTGCGTCACCCACCTAATATTAAAATTAATCTTAATGTGATCCTGTAAATGTGATTTGAAGTGTTTGCGGAATTTATATTCACAATTTCTGCTTGATAGAGAGCTACTAACAAAAATAAACTTAATTCTAAATATATTCTTTGAAAAAAAAAAAACTTTACTATATGATGGAATTTTATTTACATATGATACGGAAAGTATTCAGACCCCCTTAAATTTTTCACTCTTTGTTATATTGCAGCCATTTGCTAAAATCATTTAAGTTAATTTTTTTTCCTCATTAATGTACACACAGCACCCCATATTGACAGAAAAACACAGAATTGTTGACATTTTTGCAGATTTATTAAAAAAAAAAAACTGAAATATCACATGGTCCTAAGTATTCACCCCCTTTGCTGTGACACTCATATATTTAACTCAGGTGCTGACCATTTCTTCTGATCATCCTTGAGATGGTTCTACACCTTCATTTGAGTCAAGCTGTGTTTGATTATACTGATTGGACTAGATTAGGAAAGCCACACACCTGTCTATATAAGACCTTACACCTCACAGTGCATGTCAGAGCAAATGAGAACCATGAGGATTTTTTTGTTACCTTGGCCAGATATGTGCCTTGGCACAGTTCTGTCTCTGAGCTCTTCAGGCAGTTCCTTTGACCTCATGATTCTCATTTGCTCTGACATGCACTGTGAGCTGTAAGGTCTTATATAGACAGGTGTGTGGCTTTCTTAATCAAGTCCAATCAGTATAATCAAGCACAGCTGGACTCAAATGAAGGTGTATAACCATCTCAAGGATGATCAGAAGAAATGGACAGCACCTGAGTTAAATATGTGAGTGTCACAGCAAAGGGTCTGAATAGTTAGGACCATGTGATATTTCAGTTTTTTTTTTTTAATAAATCTGCAAAAATGTCAACAATTCTGTGTTTTTCTGTCAATATGGGGTGCTGTGTGTACATTAATGAGGAAAAAAAATTAACTTAAATGATTTTAGCAAATGGCTGCAATATAACAAAGAGTGAAAAATTTAAGGGGGTCTGAATACTTTCCGTACCCACTGTATGTATGATTAATCTTGTGATTATTCTCTCAGCTAAACATTATTTTCAAATGTCCTTTGTAATTAAACTGAATAGATAGATCTATTGATGAACAATGTGATATTTGCTGTTGTGAGAGAGGTCAATTCTTGTGAAAGTAAGGAACAGATGCAGGAGATATATAGATGTTGGGAAACACTGAGCCGAGTTATCGAGAGATTAGAGAGAAGAGCCTGATGGTGGTCCAGATACTCTCTGAATTGTGTGCTTTGAGTGACATACTGATCCTCATCCACTTCCTGTGTGCCTTGCTGAAGGGACGGAAATACCAATCAATCATAAACCTTTAACACTCCACTATGATGACCATACCAATACTTTCAGGCAAGAATATCTGAATAAAGATTACTTCTGATTGATAAGGGGAAAAAAGGGCCATTGCATGTTGTTTATATTGTTTATATATGTATGTTATAGTAAGAAAGGGCACTGTCCATTCTACTTTTATGTTAATTTTTGAATTAATTAATTTATTCTTTCTAGTGGGTAACTTTTTTTTTTTAAAGCTCCCAATTATTTTGTTTTCATAAAATTATAATTTAACATAAATCACAAATATTTCATTGTTATGGTGTTCTGTTTTATTTATTTATTTATTTGTATCTTAGTGGGTAACCTTTTTGAGCAGCTCCTAATACTATACTTGTAATAAATCCCAATACTATTCTTAATATACTATAAAAACTCTATTTATTTATGGTTATTGATAGTTGACCCAAATATTACTATTTTGTCATCATTTACTCACTCTCATGTTGTTACAAACCTATATAGCTTTTTCTTCCATGGATCACAAAAGAAAAAAAAGTATAGGTCCCGGGGTGTTTTTTATTGCACCCACACACACCATTTTACATAAAGACATAGGTTCACAATGGCTCACAAACGTGTCAAAAGGTTTGTTAAATATAGGTGTCTTCCTGCACATCTTTCTGCTGCTGTCTCTCTGTTCTGTACACACTCAACACTTGTGTCGATAGGAGGTGAGGAGAAAGTCATTACCGATAGAGGCCTGTGCAGGGCACCCGCGCGGGCGAGACCACTCAACCAGCACCTCGTTATCTGTCCTCCTCCACACACGCGCGCACACACACGCACAAACATACACAATGTACCGTGCTCTCAGAGACAATGTGGCGTGTTGCTCAGCATGCCAGTGGTAAATAGGATTTCTGAGGCTGAAGCTGTACTGTGCTGTTCTGAGCGTTTGGTATTCTTCATACATCACAGACATCTGCTTACATCCTCTTCTTGCTGATCTCTGAGCTCTGCTTCTGTGTTCTTAGCCTGATCTCTCACACACTCATTTCAACCTTTATTCGAGCATGTATCTTTGAGATTTTTTTCCCAGCACTTTCTTTACAACTGAGAATTTGGAGGTCCCCTTTTATGTACAAATAACATTAGCTCTATCAAAAAATCAGTACTGCCGCACACACGTTGCCTGACAGTTTGATCCATTGCCTGTTTTTGAAGGCATTGGATGGTGAGACATAAAAATGCTCAGCACACAGAGACTGTGTTGACAGAGCTGATAAAAGCAGGACTATGGACCAGTTATGATGACGCGGTAAAGGCAATTACATTAGAGCTCCATTACAAAGCCCACGACAGCAACACGAGAGAGCCTTTTTGTTGCTACTTATCTCCACAAACCTCAATGAAGTGAAACCCAACACTGTGAGTTTGTTTTGATGAGGAAGGATTTATTGGGGTCCGCACGGAGAGGCCTTCTTCCTCTAGCCTGACTTGTGACATTCGTTGTATTTATTTGCTTCTTATTTTGGATTTGATTAATGTGATGTGATTAGCTGGGAATTGATTGGGTGGGTACTGGCAGGTTTATTGCCAGGACGAGTTGCTCCTCCAGTGGCTTGACTGGGAGAAAATGGTCAGAGAGGTTCATGGTGATTTAATTGGCCATTTAGTGAATACTATGAAAGGCCCTTTCCCCAGAAACGTATGATTAACGCTTCGGACTGGTGCGTAATAGTGGACATTCAGTGTTCTCTTTGCACCTCAGTGAAGGCTCAAGGAATTTATATCCCTGTTTGCACTTTCAAGCATGTGTAGAATTTTAATCAGATACACTGGAGTTTTATTTTCAGTTTGAGATCAATTTGATATTGTAATGTTTAAAAGTGATGCCACGTTTTATGTTAAAAATGACATAATTTGGCACTGTGGTGCCTTTCAAACATTGATCTGGTTGTTTGAGCAGCTGTTCAAAATAACAGCTAATGGTTTGCAGTGTTTTCCTTGCCATTATTTTAGGGGGGCGTCGCGCTAAATAGCCTTATGTTATTTATCTTATTTACACGACGGCATGTCATTTCTGTCTCTACATGGTCGCGTGACGCGTGCTTACAATTGTCCTCTGCTCTCTGCATCGCACTTAGTGGAGTTCCGCCCTATGAGCACACACAGGTGAGCACACTCCCACCAGCGGACAGAGAGCGCACGTCGGAAAATGTCACGTCAACCACCTGAAAAGCAGACAAAAATATCACGCTTCCAGAGTGGTGAAGATGGCAACACTCGCTCTCCTGCGAGTAGCAGCAGGAGTAGCTCTGTGGATAATTGTGCAACATAAAAACATAAAAAGAAATGTTCCGATGTTTAGTTCAATGTACAGTTCAAATAATTGTTCAGTTGTTATATTGACTGCTGTCATTAAAAGAAACACATGAACACCATGATTGTTTGTGTCGGTGTAGCATCATTACTCCAGTCTTCAGTGTCACATGATCCTTCAGAAATCATTCTAATATTTTGATCAAATTTCTTCCAATGTAACTTCCTCTGGGGTGTGACCATTTCAATTCAAATTCCATCTCATAAATTACAAGGGAGTCAATTCTTAAATCTGCCTAGCCCTGCAAATAACCTTCACGAACAACCTAACAACCAACTAGCAATCACTAGAAAAGCTTAGCAACTCCAACATCATAGTGTTAAGTTTTAAACTGGCCTGCACCTCTCACAATGCCACAAATAAATTTTTTTTTTCAGTTTTGGTCCTCTAGTGATGCGCAACCTGCACCTTTTTAAAAAATAATTAACTTTTTGAAGTGCAAGGGTCCTCAAAGATGCCTCAGTCGTCTCTCATGTAAACCTGTTGCAACATGAACTGATTTCATCAACTCAGTAGGCCTGTGCAAAAAAATCAAATGCGATTTTCATGTGCATCTCGTCAGTAAAGCCTCTTCTGTGATTAGTAGTAAATCTCCAGCACATGCTTTCAGATGGAGCGGCATGTACTACACAGAGCCGTAGTTCACTGAAAAGCTACGCAAAATCTCGTTCAAAATCGCAGGCGATTCATTGCCGATTATGAACGTGATTTTGTGTAGCTTGTCAGTGAACTACACTGTAAAAAAATATGACATTTACGGTAAGATACCGGCAGCTGTGGTTGCCAGAACTCCACCGTAAAAAATATGGTAGCAACATTTTAGGTTTTACAGACTTAACTTAAATTCACAATAAAATACTGTATTTCATTAACTGATGTAATGTTAATAAGCCAACATATTGAAGTGTTAATATCTGTTTTGAACCATTGTAATGCACTGATAACCACCAAAAACTGGTGGTGATGAGAAAGTCACATGATGAACCAAAGCTCATCACAAACAGCTTGTCTGCGAGCTGAGGAGGGCAATACTTATATATAGAAGGTGCACACAGTCATTCACACAAACACTAAACCCCATCATGGTGACACACATGATACTGAAATAATGCAATAAACATTAATACACAACTAATAAGAAAAAAATAAGAAGAAACATGTTATTTCAACAAAAAAACATAA
>NW_015664196.1:48882-53143 GCF_001515625.1 Sinocyclocheilus rhinocerous | reverse complement strand
GATTTTCATGTGCATCTCGTCAGTAAAGCCTCTTCTGTGATTAGTAGTAAATCTCCAGCACATGCTTTCAGATGGAGCGGCATGTACTACACAGAGCCGTAGTTCACTGAAAAGCTACGCAAAATCTCGTTCAAAATCGCAGGCGATTCATTGCCGATTATGAACGTGATTTTGTGTAGCTTGTCAGTGAACTACACTGTAAAAAAATATGACATTTACGGTAAGATACCGGCAGCTGTGGTTGCCAGAACTCCACCGTAAAAAATATGGTAGCAACATTTTAGGTTTTACAGACTTAACTTAAATTCACAATAAAATACTGTATTTCATTAACTGATGTAATGTTAATAAGCCAACATATTGAAGTGTTAATACGGCCTCCACTCACTCTAGGCCGCCGGCCGCTGCTCACTCTAGCCCGCCATGTGTGACGCTGTGTTTCGTTTTAATGCACTGATAACTACCAAAAACTGGTGGTGATGAGAAAGTCACATGCTGAACCAAAGCTCATCACAAACAGCTTTCTACTAGCTGAGGAGGGCAATACTTATATAGAAGGTGCACACAGAGTCATTCACACAAACACTAAACCCCATCATGGTGGCACACATGATACTGAAATAATGCAATAAACATTCATTTAACAACATTAGATGTAAGATTAAACCCTAATGTACACAACTCATAAGAAAAAACTAAGAAGAATCATGTTATTTCAACAAAAAAGCATCAAATATGAAGTGTCATGCAGGGAATTTGTCAATTTACGGTTTTTCACTGTAAATTATACAACGACTTTTTCTTTTTCACTTCCAAAAAACGTATTTTACTGTAAAATTACATTAAATGTAATTACATTTATTCATCGTATATAGCAGGGGTGGCGAACATCGGTCCTAGAGAGCCGCAGCCCTGCAGAGTTTAGCTTCAACCCTAATCAAACACACCTGAACAAGCTAATCAAGGTCTGAAGGGTTATTAGGAAGCTACATGCAGGTGAGTTTTAATTAGGGTTGGAGCTGAACTCCGCAGGGCTGCGGCTCTCTAGGACTGGAGTTTGCCACCCCTGGTATATAGTATGGAAACTTACTGTTAACCAGTTAACAGGTTTTCACTGTTGCATTTTTACAGTCTTTTAATGTTAAAATCACAATCATTTTTACAGTGTATGGCTCTGTGTAGTAAATGCCGCTCCATCTGAAAGCACGTGCTGGAGATTTACTACTAATCACAGAAGCGGCTTTACTGACGAGATGCGCATGAAAATTGCATTAGATTTTTTTGCACAGCCCTACTTTTTAGATGGGTTTGAATGAGTTTTGAACACACTCCTATAAAGCAGAAAAGTCGATGGCATATGGGGAGGAAAGGCAAAGCATAGAGTGTGAAATGTGTGAGACACGAAGGGTCTGTGGGGGTGTGATCTGTCATTTCTCATTACCAGCTGAAGGTGCCGGGATGGGTGTACCATACTGCTCCTCCCACAAGACTTGGCATGCTGCACATTATCACCTGTCACCGTCTCAGTGCACGTCACCTCTCCTCACCTATTCTCATGTACCTCAAAACACAGAGAGAGGTAATTTAGCTCCCTCATTTTATGGGGTCACAATGTGCTTCCTGGCTGATCCAGGTAAACAAAATCCTTTAAGTATTGGCTGACAGCATTGCGTATCAGTCTTGCTGGCAAAAGAGTAAAGCTAAACAGCTAAGAGAGAAAGCAATAAAAAGAGTGTGTGAGAGAGAGAGAGACATACCGTATGGCATTTACATACAGATGCCAGGAGCGCCAGACCTTTACTGCTGCTGTATTATTTCATAAAAGGTTATTCTTAAACCTCTAAAGCAGCTGCTTTCATATCTAATTTATAAAGAGGCTCTGACTCAATAATTGTGCATCGTGATGTGGTTTAGAAGGCTCTTCTCTAGATCCACAGTGCTATTTTGAGTATTCATTTAAATCTGTTGCCTTTTGAAATTCTAGTTTATTTAAATCTGCAGATATTCATTGCAGTCACATTAAAATCACATGATATATAATTTAAAATAAATCAAAGAAATAAAAAAAAATTGTAGTAAAGAAGTTTTATTTAATTTATATTTATTTATTTTGTAAATAGCACAAGTAGGTTCCAACTTTACAACTTTTCCTCTAAAATATATGTGCTTCTGTCTTTATCTCTCACCCTGTTGTAGAATGACACAGGGTCTTAAACTTGGAGATGGAAATAAATGGATAAAAGACAATAGAGAAGAAAAATAGAAGTCTTCCCCCTTTCTGTCACCGCTCCCTCTGAGAGGATTGTAGATATCTATCAGTCAACTGAAAGTAATGGAGTTTATCAGAACGTGGCACTAAAGGTAGTGGGGGGATCGTGGGAAAACTTCATAAACACATTCCAGCTCTGATGTGGGTGTTGGTAGAACCTGGAATGAGGGGGGCAAGGAAATGGACACTCTTTAATTAATACCTGATTTTTATTTATAGGCAAAGCTATTATGGACAATGTGGATATAATGAAATGCAAAGATTCCTAATGGGGTTCAAACATTGCAGACATGCCAACATCCTGGAAGTACAGGAAGTAAAAGAAAGGAAAAGTTTTAAATGGACAGGATACCTTTTCACATGCTTAAAGGGATAGTTCACCTAAAAATAAAAATTTGTCATTGTATTGTCCATACAATAAAAATCAATGGACAACATGAGGGTTGGTTGGTTGGTTAGTTAGTTTTCAAACAATGAGCACGTTTACATGCACGTTCTTAAGCCGATTATGCTTAATAAGCCGAAAACGCACTTGGTCATGTAAAAGCGGTAACCCGTTTTCTTTTATCGGAGTAAGGTCATAAACGGCGTAAGCATAAACTGGTCGCAACAGGTAGTTTTTTGCCTCTTACTCCGATTTCGCACGGCATTTAAACGCAATAACCCGCTTTCTGCCGGCTTATTGAAGTGAGCATGTGTGATACTATTTATTTTGTAAATAGCACAAGTAGGTTCCAACTTTACAACTTTTCCTCTAAAATATATGTGCTTCTGTCTTTATCTCTCACCCTGTTGTAGAATGACACAGGGTCTTAAACTTGGAGATGGAAATAAATGGATAAAAGACAATAGAGAAGAAAAATAGAAGTCTTCCCCCTTTCTGTCACCGCTCCCTCTGAGAGGATTGTAGATATCTATCAGTCAACTGAAAGTAATGGAGAAAGGAAAAGTTTTAAATGGACAGGATACCTTTTCACATGCTTAAAGGGATAGTTCACCTAAAAATAAAAATTTGTCATTGTATTGTCCATACAATAAAAATCAATGGACAACATGAGGGTTGGTTTTCTTTTATCGGAGTAAGGTCATAAACGGCGTAAGCATAAACCGGTCGCAACAGGTAGTTTTTTTGCCTCTTACTCCGATTTCGCACGGCATTTAAACGCAATAACCCGCTTTCTGCCGGCTTATTGAAGTGAGCATGTGTGATACGTGACAGGAACGCCCCGTTAGTGCATATTTAAGCGCATCTAGACAGAGCAAATGTCTTGCAGTAAAGAAAGAAGGAAATATATCACAAAAGCAGACTTTTTCATGACTCAGAAAATGATAAAAATGTGTTCCCATCTCGTGCAGCAGAAGTAGATGTGGTTCAGTCACAATGCTGCGTTTATAACTGCATGAGAGGATAATATATGAGCTGTAAGTTCCCTTTCGATACTTCACTCGTATTTAACATCACAACTGACAAATGTATGGAATACTCGGAGTCAGATACGCAAATGATTATATTTTGACGTCACTACAGGGAAATAGCCTGGTTTATTAATGAAGTCCTGTAAACGCATTGTCAGGCTACTGGTGTGCATGTAAACGGGGAAAACTGGTTATTTTAATAAGCTGATATTTGTGAGTTATCAGCTTACTGGTGTGCATGTAAACGTGCTAATTGACTGTCAAAAGGAGGGATTTGACATCTTTGGAGCAGTATCCCCAATATCCCCAAGCACCTTTTTTGTGAGGTTTAACATGATCATCCCATCCTCAGCTCCAGTAGAGCGTTTATTTTCCTTTGCTGGACTGATCAACCGGCCCCATCGACGATGCCTAAATGCTACACTTTTTGAAAAACTTGTTGTGCTTAAAGGCATCAGTAGCTAAAGAGACCTCTGCAATGTAGTCCACAGGCTACACACACACTCATCCAATACACTCCCTCTCACATACACACACACACACACACACCACACACACACACACATGATGCGCAAC
>NW_015664196.1:31094-46862 GCF_001515625.1 Sinocyclocheilus rhinocerous | reverse complement strand
TGGTTCAGTCACAATGCTGCGTTTATAACTGCATGAGAGGATAATATATGAGCTGTAAGTTCCCTTTCGATACTTCACTCGTACTGCGTCTTGCTTAAGACGCATATGGGAAAAAAAGCCTTTTTTTCTCCTGAACTGAAGCCTTTTCATTCACGCAGTGAAACTGCACGGCCATTGGTTCGTGCAGTGCTTAAAAAACGAACCAATGGCTTGGCAGCGGAGCTCGAGCATGAGTCTCGCTCTTCTCCACTCGTGGACCGCCTTAACTGGAGGCAGCACCGCTCTCCCGTTTCTCCTCTCTCAGCGAGCCTCGGAGAGAGAAACAGCTGAGTCAGGGAGCTAAGCAACCGGGTCTGAGCGATCGCATGCCGGCACTGTACCCACGTGCTCGCTCTCCCCGTTGCACTTCTATCCGCTGCAGAAGGGCAGTTGAGCTATGCGCTTACTGAGACAGAATGTTCACTCGAGCATGAGTCTCGCTCTTCTCCACTCGCGGACCGCCTTTCACTGAACAGCCCCGCTCTCACGTTTCTCCTCTCTCAGCAAGCCTCGGAGAGAGAAACGACGAATCCTGGGAACTGCGCTTCGATCCGTGTCTCACACAAAAGTATTAGTGCCCCTCTTTACATCGAGCGGCTTTTTCCTACAAAGTAGATCGGAGCAGATGCTGCCGCTGACAGCTTCAGTCGCTGAGCCCCGCCTCCCCCGCTCTTGTGTTTCTCTCCTCCCAGTTACTCGGAGGCAGAAATGGCAAACTCGCGGGTATGATCGATCAGGCTTGAGTGATTAAAGCCGGCAAGGCCCCCGCTTGCATCACTCTCCACGCAGCACTTTGACAGGGCAAACTTCCTCTTCCATTACTCGTAAGTGTTCTGCCCCCGTGCGGCCAGTCACCCGAGTTAATTCAACCCCTCGTCACGCGGGCCATCCCCGGAGTGTCGAGATGGATTATGGGGATAATAAAGAGAAGATATTCACTCCAATTCGCTCGAAGACCCCCGCGCCTCAAGCCACCTGGAGTGCCTGGGACTCGGGGTCAATTTTGCCAAGAGCTTGTTGATTCCCAGCCAGCGAATTTCGTTCCTGGGAACAATATTCGACTCACCCCAAATGAAAGCTGTAGTCATGCCGGAACGAGCTCTGGCCATACGGAGGCTGGCGACCTCCTTCTGGTGTCTAAACCGCGACAAAGACCCCCTCACTTCCGAATTGGCAGAGGTGTTGTCATTTCTACAAGAGCTGCTGGATAAGGGACGTTCCCCATCCACGCTCAAAGTCTATGTGGCGGCCTCTCGTGCCCCTACTGAGGGTCAATCGGTGGGCAGAAATAGCGCGGTCATCCGCTTCCTGTGGGGTGCTAGGAGGCTGAATCCGCCTCGTCCCCCCTGCCGTCCCTTCATGGGACCTGCCCACTGTGCTGAGGGCCCTGAAGGGCCCCGCTTTCGAGCCGCTACAGTCTGCCAGCATTAGGTCGCTATCGCTGAAGACTGCTCTGCTTCTAGCACTGGCATCAGTAAAGTGAATAGGGGACCTGCAGGCGCTCTCTATTAGCCCTGCCTGCCTGGCATTCGGGCCTAACGACTCTAAAGTCGTCCTGAAACCAAGGCACGGTTACGTACCTAAGTGCTCTCCACTTCATTCAGTGCACAGGTCATTACGCTCTCTGCTCTTCCTCCAACTGAAGAAGACAGAGAGCTATCTCTGCTCTGCCCCATCAGAGCTTTGAGGATCTATATTGAGCGTTCCGCTCCCTATAGGCGATCGGAACAACTCTTTGTCAGCTTCGGTAACCGCACCAAAGGGCTTCTTTAATACTGTACAGCTGCTTACACAATCTGTATTGTTGAAAGCGCTATATAAATAAAGGTGACTTGACTTGACTTGACTTAAGCAAGACGCAGTACTCGTTCCCATATCTCAGGGAACCGAGGTTACGTTAGTAACCGAGTACGTTTCCCGACATTTTGCAAGTTGACATGTTGCAAGCTTAATTTAACATCACAACTGACAAATGTATGGAATACTCAGAGTCAGATACACAAATGCTTATATTTTGACGTCACTACAGGGAAATAACCTGATTTATTAATGAAGTCATGTAAACGCAGCTAACTTGCGTTGTCAGGTTACTGATGTGCATGTAAATGGGGAAAACGTTTCCCGACATGTTGCAAGTTGACATGTTGCAAGCTTAATTTAACATCACAACTGACAAATGTATGGAATACTCAGAGTCAGATACACAAATGCTTATATTTTGACGTCACTACAGGGAAATAACCTGATTTATTAATGAAGTCATGTAAACGCAGCTAACTTGCGTTGTCAGGTTACTGATGTGCATGTAAATGGGGAAAACTGGTTATTTTAATAAGCTGATATTTGTGAGTTATCAGCTTACTGGCGTGCATGTAAACATGCTCAATGTGTGAAAGATTATATGTATTTCAGTTCAGATGCATTTACTACATTGTGACTGTGCCTCAGATGCAATCAACAGAAACTGTAAAGGTGTGAACCAAATGGTCCATACAATTAGAATAACAAAGGCATTCCTCAGGAACTTCTTGTAGATTGCAGGATCTCCAGAGGAAGGTCCTAACAGGATTTATTTTTTGTAGCCCTTTTGTCTTCAGATGTAAATTTCTGTCTCATAGACAGACAAAACTTTGGGAGAAGCTAAGATTCTTATAAGGGTTAAAATATTTTGAAGACAGACAAGATACCATCACTTTTGAACACCTGCAACACTGCTACCTTCAATAAATACCTTCTTCTCCCAAGAACTGTGGTCAAGCTTACTTATTTTACATATTAGATAAATCTAATACATTGGCGAGCCACCCAAACCACTGCTGAGCCAAATACAGTAAAATTTAACAATGTGGGTAAATTATTACAGAATGATCATTTTTGGTGGAACTTTTGGATGTAATTTTGGGGAATTTTTGAGTGTTCCATTCAGATATTTTAGGCATGTTTTGCATCAAGTTTTAAAATGTCAAATTCATTACTCATATTCAATATTATTAGAATATTGTTTGTGTTTTTAAATTATGTGTGATGGGCCACACAGGTGTCAGCAGTGCTGTGGAAGATGTAGTGCCGGTGGAACTTTGACATTGAGCCCTATTTCCAGGCTTGACCTGCTGTGACGCATCTGTGCCCACCACAATCAGACGTCATAATCTGTTCCTGCACGTGTGTCTGCCAGTGTCAGTCTGGGAGTAGGAAAGCTCAGATGGATCTTATGCTGCTAATTGACTGGAGTTTGTGAGGCCCAAAAAGACTGAAAGACAGTGACAATGAAAGCAAAAGATTGCAGTTGTTCTCAGTGGAACTAAGAGATATACCTCTATTATAGGTTACCGGGGGAAAGCAATCTCAACCATTCTGACAGGCTAACTGAGCTGCTAAACTGTTCCCACTTTGTGTCGCTGGCCAAGTGCTGGCTTTGTGTTCTCATCATGAGCAATAAAACCTGATCAGACAATGTCCTATGTTCAAGTCCTTGAGTGTCCATGGCAAGGTGCCCCTCTCATTACTCTGAGCTCCAAATATTCTTCAGGCTTAGACGATCAATAGCTCTTTATTGTTATTTTTACCCTGTTGGCCCCTCTCATTCCATGGCAGGAGTTCAAATGGGGATTTACTGTGACTTAGAGCAATTTGTTATGCTTTTTCATGACTTTACTCCATTAAACAAAATCCCTAAAAAGTAAATATTGTATTTTAAACTGGAATGTCATTGTGTACATACCAGGTTGACTGAAGCAATGATCTACTTCCTTTTTTAGCATCTGCCCTTTCCATGGCATATAACGCATACAAACGGGTCCACTGACTCAGCAGAGTACAGCAAATACAAATAGCATGTCAGTGTAAATACATATAGGTCACCAGAAGTACAGTTAACATGCCCCAATTATTTCAGTACTCTGTGGTGTAAAACTACCATGACAAAATGAAAAGGACACAGTGTGCAGTGTAAATAATAATTTACAATTGCATTCAACAGAACTGAGAGGGAGATCATACATTAGTAGTTTAAATATAAGGACAGAATCCAGTATTTCTGAATCCAGCAATACTACTAATAAAAAAAAGTATCCGTAAATTATCAGTGTTTTTTTCTGTTTTTCCAGTATCATGCTTAAAACAAAATAATTTTCCTGTGTAGTAAAATTTGGTACTATTTAACAATACACATAATTGTATTTAACATAATTTCAATATAATAACTATATAATAAAAGTAATATAATAAAAATATCTTAAATATTATTTTTATTCTCAAGTAAGTTTTTTTGTTTGTTTTCCTAGTAAAATTTTATGTACTTAAAATAAATTAATTTACTTAGTCACATTTAATAATATTTAATAGTTTCAATATATTAAAACATCTTAATATCATAAACATATCTTAAACGTGTATTATTATTATTATTATTATTATTATTATTATTATTGATTTGAACAGTTTAGTGTGATTTATGCTTAGATAATTCATATCAGATTTTTGAGTGTTTGTCTGTTTTTAATTTAATAATAAATTGAGGTGAAATGAGACAAAATCCTGATTGAGAAAATGATTTTTGCAGTAAGAAATATTATTTAATATAGACCCATATAATCCCATACATTAAACATTTACCAGCATTATAGCTATTCATGATTTGATAAGAAACCAGCAGGCATGCAATCATAACAGTTTCCCACAGATGGTATTACTGCTATTTGTCTTTGGTCTGGCTTGCACTAAATATTTTAAGAAAACCTTCATGCTTCTGAAGAAACTAGTGGAATGAGTGATAATCGGAAACAGTAGGTACATGGTCTTCATGAGACTCGTATTAGAAAATTTTCTGAATCCAAAGATGATCAAACCCAGTGTACGTGAAAAATATGATTACCTATAGTTATAAATCATGCTTCTTTCAGCGGCATAAGGATGTGTATGTGCATAAGGATATTTCCTAAACGCAGTGAAAGCAGAGGCCTCTTTCCCCTTTGATGGAAACTGCCTACAGCCAGAAGCAAAAGCAAAGCTGTGCCAAGGTAAAGAGACATTAGAAAAGGCTCTTATTGTTTTTCTTCGCAACATAAGTGATGCAAAATATCACTGCCACGCATTGTTTGCACAGACAATCTTCGCAGCTTAGTTAGGGACGGTACAGGTAAATTATACCTGTACATGGGTAGTAACTGTAAAAGGAACTGTAAGGTAATACATATTTTATGGCACTGTAAGAATGATAGTCTGAAAGAAGATGGAAACTGTAAGAATGATCCGATCCTCACTGATGAAAGTGACATGAGTGATTCAAATAAGACATACATATACCGTATGTTATTTAACTTTGTGTTTACATACTAAATGTCTGTCTACATCCTGAGTGTCAGGCTTGTCTGCACAATTGCAGGAACTGCCAGTGTTTTGAGACTCAGCTCTTGGATTTCAATGCTCAGTAAACCTTGCTGTACATATGTCAAATAAACAATTTGACTTGACTCGACTTGACGTGGAATAATCCTCACATTGCATGTGGAATAATCCTTGCAAAGCCACCCGAATAAAAATACATTTTTGTGACAGGTGCCACTTCAAGAAATAAAAACCAAATTATCTGAGATTATTATTGCGTTTATATTATATCATTAGTTTGGGGACTGAAATATTTTGTTTTTAAAAGCTAACATAACACACACAGTTTCTACCAATCTCATGTTAATCTTGAGTACCTTTAGAGTAGTATTGCATCCTTCATCTCTCTGAAGAGTCTTTCATTTTATCAGATTTATAAAAGACAGATACCGCTTCTTTCCAAAAACAATCGAGCTCCTGGAGCCGTGCCGTGGGTGGAGCTAAAGAGCACACAAAGTTTTTGCGTAGCGATCATCTGCAAGCTGTGACATCGACATAAATAAAACAGGAACAAAAAATCAGATCCAACCATATATATTCAATCCAGAATAATTATTACAATTTAAAATAATAGGTTTCTAGTTTAATATATTTTATTATGTAATTTATTCATGTGATGGCAAAACGATTAAGTTTCAGCAGCCATTACTCCAGTCATCAGTGTCACATGATCCTTCAGAAATTATTCTAATTTGACGATTTGCTGCTCAAGAAACATTGGCAAAGCTGAATATTAATATTATCAAACATTTGTGCGGTTCATTATATTTGGAAATCTTGATGCATTTTTCATGATACTTTTATACAGAAATATTATTTGAATATCAAGTTAAAAACAACAGCATTTATTTGAAATATTAATCTTTTGTAACAAATTAGAAGCGACTAACACCACTTGCCACTAACACCACAAAACACCTCAGTGTGGCCTTCACTGTCACTCACTTTGATCAATGTAATGCATCTGTGCTGAATAAAAAACAAATCTTTGCTGAATAAAAAAAAAATATATATTATATAATATTATTACATTATACTATACTATACTATGCTATACTATACCAGGGTTTCCGCGGGTCCTTAAAGGTCTTAAATTTAGTTATAATTCTGCAGTGAACTGGTGGATCGACAAGAAGCTAATGCTAAAACATTTAAAAAATCTAAAAAAATTAAGACACTAAGATATATTTATATGTTATTTAGTATAATTGATTGATAAGTGTTTAATGTAATAATTGATACTTTTGACTCCTCTCTTTTTTTAAATTGTTTAAAGGCTTACATTTGAAATTTATCATTTTGTAAAATGTTTTGTTTTTGTGAAAACCTGTATCTGAACAGTAAATAATGCTTTTACAGTCATTTTACAGTTTAATATGTTACCATAGACATTGCGCTACCCCGCTCATATGGTATTCATTTTATTTGTGCAGGTCTTAAAGGTCTTAAATTTGATTTTGAAAATCCTGCAGATACCCGGTGATGTGATGTGATAGTGATAGTGATGTGTTATGCTATGCTATGCTATGAAAATTATTTCGTGGCTGAAATAAATAATTACAGTATTTTTTCTATTCCTTCATAAAAGGTCACTTAAGGCCCAGGACTTTCAGTTCCATGTGCTGTTCCACTTAGCTTACTTACTGCGCGGCAACACAGTCAGAGGTGTTTTGTGGTGTTAGTCGCTTCTAATTTCCCTCCTCCCAACCATGAAGAACCCCCCTGGAGCAAGCGCCTGTGTACCCAGCTGTTTGCCTGTTTCAAATGCCCTTACATCCACCCGAGTCTGAAGGCTAGTGAGGTGATGTTTTAGATCTTAATCAAATCCTGCTGCGGATTATACCGTACATCAGGCTTCTTAGCTGGCCTCCAGAAAGTAGATGCGCAAGAGAGTCAAGATGGAGCTGTGCAGATGCGGTAGTATATTAAGTTCATGTTTCAGTTCATATCCACTCTCAAGTCCCTTTGGACTCAAAATACACTCACATATGTAGTACCGACATGCACATAAACATTCATACATATATAAACATACATACATACAAAGCATACATAATTCACGTAAGTTAGGGGTAGGGTTTAGAACTCCGTTACCACTTTTGCATTCCCTTTGATCTAGTAAGCCCTTGGAAATGCTCTCTTATTTCCCAGGTGACGCCTCTGTTAAGTACTGCTTCTATATCTAGGAAAGACTACTGTCTCCTGGGCTCATGGTGATAAATGTGGTTTGCATTATTAATGCAAAGTTACAACTGAAAGGGGTGCAAAGGAAAGGAAAAAATATGTCAAGGCAGTGATAAAGGGGCACAGATCTGTAGACATGTTACTCAGGTTTGTTGTGTGACCTGCTTTATGGCTGAATGGGTCTACGTGCTGTAGCGTCTGGACCAATCAGACACACCATTTTTCATTAGATTTAACAAATCAGTTATTCATTAGATTAACAAATAGTCACAGACCCCTCACCCAATAAACATACTGGGTGCCAGGATGTCTGCGAACGATACCAGGCCCCTGGTCACCATGGCAACCAATGCTGATATCACTGGTTTTATTGCCCAAAGGAATGTGGGTAGAGAAACTCACTACATTTTCCATAGGAAAGACAAGATGAAAATGTGAGCTACAACGCTCCTAAGGACACCCTAAGTTTGCGCCAGGCTTCAGCCTTGACTTTCCATTCACCGGGCATAACTAGTTATGATTAATTATTCATATTTCCCCTTTGAGCTGATTCGCTACAGTGCTTATGACTGGGCTGTCCACAAACATGAGAAACTAGTCACGATCTTTGTGGGCTCATGTTCCATTTTCACGTCTTCAAGGTCCAACAAGGATGCTCAAGATTGTCTTTGAGCTGTGTGCAGGACTTTTTTTCAAATAAAGCTTTATTTGAGCACAGCCCTGCTGCCAGCTCAATGCCCATCTCTGATTGAAAACATAAAATAAATGAAATTGTTTGCATGTGACATTTATTGGAAGTAACTCATAAGGCAAGTGACTTTGAGGAAATTAATTTGACTTATTAGACTGACACGTTGCAAAATACACTATGGGTCAAAAGTTTGTTTGATAAGATCTTTTTTTATATGCTCACAGAGGCTGCATTTAAAAATAGTATTGTTGAGAAATATTATTACAATACAAACTCAAAATTGCAAGTAATACGTTTTTTTCCCCCTTTTTTTCTGCTGCCTTTACTTCAGTCTTCAGTGTCACATGATCCTTCAGAAATCATTCTAATATGCTTATTTGGTGCTCAAGAAACATTTATTGTTATTATGTATGTTTTAAAATGCCACTGGAAAAAAAATATATATATTTTTTACTAATCCAAAAGTTTTGAAGAGTAGTGCATTTCAATAAGTTATAAATTATTTGGAAAGAGTGTTATAAAAAATTTATTTGTTCATACAGTTAAAGTCAGTGTTTAGAACAACATTAGAGCCCATTGGTTTTCATTGTGTGAACAAAGAATTTTCTAAATATCTTCGTGTCTATTTGTGTACCGCAGAAGAATAAAGTCATTATATGTTTGTGATGACTTAAGGGTGATTACATGATGACTGCACTTTCATCGTTGGGTAAACTCTTTTGGGTATCTCTTCAGATAAGTATGGATGAATGAGTGGGAGAGAGTTGGACTAAGATTCACTTTTATCATTCAAGTACTTGAGAATCATTGTTTGAAAGTCTGTTAGATTTCACATCTTCCAGGGCTGTTGTGGAAGTGTGACCTGGGAGATTGTTGCCGTCTATCCAAATTAAAACTTCAGTAAGTCATTCAGTCACAAAATTTAGAGTGTTAGCAGAAGTCTGCCGCAAGTTTACGGAGTATGTTAAAATATCACTATAAAAAACAAATAAATAAATGGACTACTTCTGGGTAGTGCTAATGCAATGATTTCTGGGAAGTCTAATTTAAATAGCAACTAAAAAGCTGGTCGTTTAAAGACTGGGCAAATTTATTGATACACCTTCACTATTGAAATTGTCCATTAAAAGTATATTAAAAGGAAGCTATTAAAACTGCTGAAAATGCATTGTGGGATTTGTGCAAACTGCACAGGGCAAAGAGCTTGCATCTTTAAAAATGTTCTGATCTGATAAAGCCTTTACGGAATATACGAATTAAGCTAGAATTAAGGCCTGTCATCGTTCTATCGTTCATCATTTTCATAATGATTATTATAATCAGTAGCTCTCTTTCAGACTCTCTCATGGTGTGCTTCATTTTCTTGCCGGGCTGTAATGGTTGATGGAGTAACCTTTGTGTAACTTTTCACTCAGTGCTCTAACAATAGCATGAAAGATCGCTGATGGTGGCTCTGATGTGTACGGCTGAAGTGTGAGCCAGGATAAAATTACCTTCCTGTGAAATTGCCTCTCTCCTCCAACCACATTTCCATCTGTAAGTACCAATGGGCTTCATTTTTTTCCCCAGGCATCATCGTTACATGCAGTAGACTGCTTATTTCTGTGTGGGCAGGAAGAATGAGCCGTGACCCTGCAAGAAACAAAGAGACACATTTCTACCTGGACTGTTAATGATAACCATGAGGAGGCCTTGGTGAGCATGAGAGACTTCTTTCAAAAACATTAAAAAATCTTGCAGACCCCAAACAATGTGTAATCTGTGTGTATAGCCAGTTTGCTTTGAACAAAAGCTTTTCCTGCCCTCTTTTTAGTGACAGTATACTGACAGGCTTCAAGCACAGAAAACAGGCTTTTGAATTAGAAAATGGAACTCTGTTATTATTAATAGAGTATCTGATAAATCCATCATCATAAGATCACTAAAATAAAGTAAAAATAAGGGAGAGAGTTGGAAAAAAATCAAGGAATCACTTAGGGCTGGGCGATATAGTTAAAAAAATTATCAACGATATGTTTCATATCGTTCGATATCGATAATTATTGAAATTTTTATAACCTTTTTTAAAACAAAGCGCAATAGAATTTTTTTGGAGTACCGTCGATAAATATCGATACCGTTTTATCGCCCAGGCCTAGAATCACTTATCCTGGAAGGATATTGCCTCGACTGCCCTCTTTTTCAGCCTGTAAGATTAGAGTTGTCTATTAAAAATAAGTATTTTGTCCTAGAATTCGAGGTATAACTGCTGATTTTAAAACCGTTTTGAGGGACTGTTCACACAGGACACATTGTTGTTCAAAATGCCTGAAATTAGGGCTGGGCGATATGGCCAAAAAAATTGTCGCGTCTGGACCAATCAGACACACTATTTTTTTAGTTATATTTAACAAACACTCTGTAACACCCCTCAATCAACAAACCAACTATGAGGGTCTATGGACCCTTCCCCCGAAATGCATCTAACACCTCAGAAAGGCAGAACAAACCTCTGGTTCCATGGCAACCAAAGTTTGTTTTGCGATTCGGCCCGAATCAGTTTTCTAAAGTGTTTTTGAAAAATCACTTACTCTGCCTTTAAACGAGTGTTCATATCGACACACTCGTAGTGCTTTGTGGAGTTGTCAAATGAGGTGACAACTCATTTTAATATATTAAAAACATGTAAGATTATATTACAAATAAATATACTGTAGTTGTCATAACAGGTTATACTGTAGATATACATGTCGACATTAATAAAATTTGATATGAATATCCCACATTTCCGCCACCATAACTTTGTGCAGTTAGTGTTACTACAGTAAATCCATGGTAAATGATGGCGATTTGTAGATTGAAAATCCTTCAGTCTGTATCGTTGTGCACAGTGTTTCTCCTGTTTGTCAGCGGTTTCATTTGACTTTAAACTAGTTTAAATCACGAGTTATTTGTGTTTTTCTCTGAATTTAAGCGCTTCACACTGGATCCAACAGCGCTGTTTAGTGTCGCGTGACTGAGACTCATCAGCGAGTAAACGCATCTGCTCTAGTGAGCTCGCACTCTGCTGCCATTTGAACTTTGACCCGAGCGGATAAATGCTCCATGTGCCACGGCTCAAATGAGTAGCGCTGTTTCGTTACACTTTTGGTGCATAAACATTATATTGGACATTTATCAAACTCTTGTTATCGTTTTATCGAGGAAAATTATATCGCTCAGCTCTACCAATACAGCAAAATTGATGTTTTTTTTTTTAGACTTGACACTTCATGGCTCAAGACAAGAATATGTTCTCTGTGTGCAATCTTTCACATGTTTAAGGTACATTAGCTTTGCACTATATAATTTAAATAAACACTTACTTTCTATGTTGGATGGTTTTTGGAAACCGAAAGACAAGGTGTGCTAATGACAGGCTTGACATGTATGGAGCATGATGGATGTGAAGTTTTCTCGGAGACAGACAGTGTTATCATATTGAGAGTGTGAACATTTAGTGAAGAGAAACAATGTAATTCAATCGGTCTAAAGATAATTAAGCACCATATGCTTTTAATACCCATGGGCAGATATTGCAGTATAATGGCTTTTAATTAATCTCTCAAAATTCAATCAAGACTTTACCTCTGCGGTAGAAACCTTTTCAGTTTTATTCGGGCTACTTTACCAACTGAAGAGGTGAAGATGGTGTCTTTGAATAAGCAGAGACACGTAGAGATAGGAAGAGACATGCTGACAGAAAAGTAAGGACATTTGAGGTGACACAGGCGGTTCATCCACTCCTGACAGACATTACAGAGATAAATATTTAGAGTGCTGTCTAAGAGTGATGAAGATTGTCCTCACCGAGTTCAGTGCTTACATTATGATGTTGGTCTATAGGAAAATATCAAAATGTTGTGGAAAAGTGTGCTGTTGACTAAATCTGGTTATTTATCATACATCTCTCACCAATTTTCTAATTTTAAGTTCCACATATCCAAATAATCACAAACTTCATCTTAGCCAGCCATCACTCCATATACCCTCTCTATAATAATCTCTCCATTAATGCCAGCAGCCAGGGTCGACGCAAGGGCAGTGTGAATGGAGTGGCCTCTAGGGGGCCATGCACATGATCTACCATGTTTTTTAATAACATATTTTCATAACGTGTGAGTCTTATGAAACCTTTGTGTGTCAACACTCTCATTCTGTAATAAATTTGTCAATTATTATCATTTATAATTAAATTATGATTTACGTTTTTATTCCTTTTGGGAAATATATTAAATATTTTGTTCATTATTTCTGATATGTGAACTTTAACTAACTGCATGATTTGTATAGTCTTATAACTGTGCATTATTGTCATGGACTTATATATTTTGACACAACATCACCTCTGATAACAGATTACTCTTAGCTGTTATGTAGAAACATTCATTTTCAGTGAAGCTACTTTGAAACAATATGTATTGTCAAAAGCACAAAAAAAGGGGGAATCGAATTGAACTGAATTTCCCCATGCTGTAAGGACAATAAATATACAAAGATCTAGAATATATAAAATTGTTATCTATCCATGCATGCATAAATCAGTAATGCGTAGCTGTTCTGCTTACATTTTCCCCCCAGTCTTTGCTGTTATGAGATTATTTTTAGATGATGATGGGCGGGATATGACATGAATACATCCAGCTGATGCCCTCTGCCCTCCCATATTCATTTGCACATAAAATGCTTTAAATCACTCCAGTCACTAAGTGCAAATATCCTAGTCTCCATTGATGGGGTTCCTGGCCTTTCAAGTATCAGAAGTGCCTTGAAAATGTTGTGAAAATACATAGTTTCTATTGTAGGTAATTATAGCTTGATGGTAACAGATTGCATGGAACTTCCATTTTATTTTTAAATTGCTTTCAGTGTGAAACGGGCTTCTCTGGAAAAAGCAATACCTTATGTGAACATTTTGTGCAGTTCCTGCTAAATAATGTGTAGATCCTTTCATAGAGGTTAAAGAGCAACAGTTACAGATGAACAATATACCCAAGTGCCTCTGTGTTTCCATCAGAGAGGCAGACATCAGAACATATTCAAGAACTCAACTCAAAGCATGTATAGTATACTGTACAGATGCAAAGCATTAAAGGAATAGTTCACCCTAAAATAATGATTTTGTTATCATTTGCTTAGCGTCATGTCATTCCAGACCTGTATGTCTTCTTGATTTCTAACATTGAGCACTAAAGGAGAAATTTCGCCAGATATCCACGCTTGGGAGTCTACATAAAATCATTTTTTTAAATGATAAAAAAAAACAAAAACCTTTTCCCTTAAAAAATATCCTACTGTTTTATTTTGCTTCGGTTGCCAAATTTTGCAACGTCAACATCATCATTGAATTGGATCAACATTGAACTGACTTGAATTGAATAATGACACTATTGTCTTCAGTAGAGCTGCTTATCACTGAATTGAACTTGTTTTATAATTCATGAACTTTACACAGTTATTGAACTGAACTAAATCAACACTGAACAGACTTGAGCTGAATAAAGAAAATATTGTCTTTTTAGAGCTGCTATAAAGCAGAATTTGGATTTGTCTTATATTTGATGAAGTTTGCATCACTTCAGTTAATCCCGTTTAATACCGTGAAGCTACTTTAAAAGCATCTGTATTGCATAAAGCATTATACAACTGAAGGTGACTTGACTTGTTTTTAACAGTAAGAAAAAAAAAAAGTTTTTTTTTTAATCCTATAACATTACTCTATATTTGGGTAGTAAAAGAAAATATTCCCCAGATAATTTTTTTTTTTTTTTGACGTTAGTGCAATCACAACATAAAAGCCAGTTATGTCCACGTCTTGAGGATATGATTATTAAATGTTTCTCTCACAAAGTAAATTGATCTTTAGTTAGCAAAAAGATATGATTGCCACAGTATGTTAGGTAGGGGTCCCTTGCTGAGGGATCATCATATTTTGAGGTCCCACGCATTAAATAGTTTACTGTTTTTCATAAAATAATGTGGAGTGCCTGAGGTTTTTCATTTTTAGGTGCGCTATCCCTTTAAAAGCATATTATGAAGGCATCACCCCGCCTAACAAACTTTATTCTGTTGGAAGTAAGTGAACCCTTAATTTAAGGTCACAGTTAGAGCTCCGACTACCTGTAAAGAAAAAAAAAATGTTTCCCCCTCTTGAAGCGTTGATGAAAAAATATTCTAACATAAAATAGAGCAGCATGCATGCAGGTCCACAAATACCATGAGATAAATAGCTCTCCTGCCTAGCGCTAGAATGATTTAGGTGCGCTATCCCTTTAAAAGCATACTATGAAGGCATCACCCCGCCTAACAAACTTTATTCTGTTGGAAGTAAGTGAACCCTTAATTTAAGGTCACAGTTAGAGCTCCGACTACCTGTAAAGAAAAAAAAAATGTTTCCCCCTCTTGAAGCGTTGATGAAAAAATATTCTAACATAAAATAGATGTGGCAGCATGCAGGTCCACAAATACCATGAGATAAATAGCTCTCCTGCCTAGCGCTAGAATGATAACACACCCCAGTGTGCACTTGCATTTAGCGGCAGATAATAACTGAACCCGTGATGCCCAGCATCTGTTTTAGCGATGGGTTCAGGGCTCAAACTCGCAGCCTGGTGGAGCGCCAAATCCTCTCTTGCCCTGTCTTGCTCAGAGCCTTGATTTTAATCAGAATATCTAATAGGTGAGAGGCAGGAGGTGCACATTGTAAATGAATAGGTTTTACTAGATGAGCTTGAGTCCATGCCATCTTGCTTCTGGTGTTACCCCTGGTGTTACCCCCTCCCACCACTTTCTTAAGGTGATGGTGATGTGCTAAAAATGTTCTGCATCAAAGTGACACCGGGTGTTAGTCAAGGCGGGTGGTATGAAAGGAGCGGCAGGGGGCATGAAATTTATGAGAAAAATCAAATGTATTTGAGGCCTAAGGCCATAAATTAACATAAATTAACACGTGTGTGTGAACTTGTGCTCTCAAATTCATGTAGACAAATTCTCAGCATGGCAAAACATGTATTCTCGCACATAACTTTTTATAAAAATCTGATTTAAATGTGAGGCTTTTGCGTTAGCAATGTTATTTGTGTTTATGTTCAAGTTAGTTCGGGTGGGTTTGGTTCATTTACTGCCTTGTTATAAAAAGTGTGGCTGTCACCGTCATGGAGAGAGATGTGTAGGGGAGGCACTTGGCGATATGGCCTTGCTTGTGTTTATTCTTAATCTGTGGCTGGAATAAAAGGAGAAAGATGACGGTACTACCTGCTGCTGGTTTGTTCCGTTTGTGTTTCTGTTCACAGAGACTCTCTGGGTTGTGCGGTGTATGGGACACGAGAGTTCGCACTTTCCAGTTACCAAATTAAAAGTCTCGACGTGTAGGTGCTAGCATCCTGTTAGCAATTAGCTTAGCAACAGTTTAGTAGCCTAGCTTAGTTCCAGTTAGCCCCATGTTCTATAGA
>NW_015664196.1:30052-31084 GCF_001515625.1 Sinocyclocheilus rhinocerous | reverse complement strand
AGCATTTGGGGAAATCTTTATGCCTTTACTTGTGTATTTATGAATTGTGTTTTGAATTTACGAATCGGATTTTGTAAATGTAAATTGTGCTGTGCATTTATGAATTTTGTTTTGCAAATGTGTTATTTTTGAGGCTGATCTGTCTCCATAGATGTGTGACAGTAG
This sequence comes from Sinocyclocheilus rhinocerous, assembly GCF_001515625.1. Taxonomy (NCBI): domain Eukaryota; kingdom Metazoa; phylum Chordata; class Actinopteri; order Cypriniformes; family Cyprinidae; genus Sinocyclocheilus; species Sinocyclocheilus rhinocerous. Next base: position 30,919 of record NW_015664196.1, on the reverse strand, counting down.
AATTTCAGGGATGGCAGGGTTTCTACTTTGATATCTCTATCAAAGTCAAAAGAGAGACACTCAGGCGAATGGGATTGCCAGTGAGCCAGGGGGCAGGAGAGAGAGACAAAACACGATGAGACCTGACTTGTGTGTGAAATGCAAATACTTCCCTAACTTCACTGCTACATGGTTCTCACGACTTTATTTTTTTTGTTTCGCATGCTATTGTTCTTCTCGCAGGGACTAACTTTACAAATGACAGTCACTGCGTCATCTGCTGAGACACTGTAATTTAAGGAAGCTGACTATTTGTGTGCAAAATGAAGTGGTGTCAGTCAACAGCATTTGTGGCATAATGTTGATTATCACAAAATGTATTTAAACTCACCACTTATTTTCTTTAAAAAAAGGCAAAACATTTTACAGTGTTTACAGAGTTTACAGTGAGCCACTTACAATGAAAGTGAATGAGGGCATATATATTTTTTGAGGATTTAAAAGCAAAAATGTGAAGCTTATAATTTTATAAAAGCAAATTAATGCTGTTAAAACTTGTGAATTATTTAACCTGAAGAAAAAAAAAACCTGTTAAATAATCCCTTTTACATAGTTATTTTAGGGTTTTAAGCATTTTATTGTCATGGAGAAGTTTGAAATTTGACACAGTAAAGGTTAGTAAAATCATGTTAACATTGTTTGTCTTGTTTTGTGTGTGTGTGTGTTTGTGGTTGGAGAATATTTTGATTTTTGTTTTGTTTTTTGCACAATTTGGCCAAAAATGTTTAGATTTTTATATCATGATGACAAATAATAATTATTCTAACAAAAACAACAACAGTAATAATAATAATAACATTATTATTATTATTATTATTATTATTATTA
>NW_015664196.1:27806-29523 GCF_001515625.1 Sinocyclocheilus rhinocerous | reverse complement strand
GATTTTGATGCTAAACTATTGCATAATTTTAAATACGATTTGTAGTCAGTGGGTTCTAAAGTTACCATTGCGACCAGCTATAATCATAAGAAAATGCCATCAGATAAAAAACGACTTTACTCACTCGTTGAGTGTGGTTTTCATCCCCCATGCTATATCTCTTCGCTTGTGTGTGTTGTTCGAAATCGAAAAGCGCAGCGTTGAGCTTCTTGAGTCTGTTCAGTAAAGAGTGTTTTGATTGGTGGATTAAAAGCTCACCGCGATTGGCTGAACGGAACATCCTCCAAAAAAAGATATTTATGAATCTTAACCTGCCAGGAAGGTCTCAAAAATACCACACACAAATTCAAAGCAGTCCACGCATGTGTGATGATTTGCAAATGCAGATTCAACGATCCATAAATACATGTAACATCATTCATAAATGTGTGATGGAAATTAATTCAAGAACTTGATATATACATATTTGTGTAAACATTTTAAATTTATTTAGGTAAGATGCATTTGTGTGAGCATTTGGGGAAATATTTATGCTTTTACTTGTGTATTTATGAATTGTGTTTTGAATTTACGAATCGGATTTTGTAAATGTAAATTGTGCTGTGCATTTATGAATTTTGTTTTGCAAATGTGTTATTTTTGAGGCTGATCTGTCTCCATAGATGTGTGACAGTAGAATTTCAGGGATGGCAGGGTTTCTACTTTGATATCTCTATCAAAGTCAAAAGAGAGACACTCAGGCGAATGGGATTGCCAGTGAGCCAGGGGGCAGGAGAGAGAGACAAAACACGATGAGACCTGACTTGTGTGTGAAATGCAAATACTTCCCTAACTTCACTGCTACATGGTTCTCACGACTTTATTTTTTTTGTTTCGCATGCTATTGTTCTTCTCGCAGGGACTAACTTTACAAATGACAGTCACTGCGTCATCTGCTGAGACACTGTAATTTAAGGAAGCTGACTATTTGTGTGCAAAATGAAGTGGTGTCAGTCAACAGCATTTGTGGCATAATGTTGATTATCACAAAATGTATTTAAACTCACCACTTATTTTCTTTAAAAAAAAGGCAAAACATTTTACAGTGTTTACAGAGTTTACAGTGAGCCACTTACAATGAAAGTGAATGAGGGCATATATATTTTTTGAGGATTTAAAAGCAAAAATGTGAAGCTTATAATTTTATAAAAGCAAATTAATGCTGTTAAAACTTGTGAATTATTTAACCTGAAGAAAAAAAAAACCTGTTAAATAATCCCTTTTACATAGTTATTTTAGGGTTTTAAGCATTTTATTGTCATGGAGAAGTTTGAAATTTGACACAGTAAAGGTTAGTAAAATCATGTTAACATTGTTTGTCTTGTTTTGTGTGTGTGTGTGTTTGTGGTTGGAGAATATTTTGATTTTTGTTTTGTTTTTTGCACAATTTGGCCAAAAATGTTTAGATTTTTATATCATGATGACAAATAATTATTATTCTAACAAAAACAACAACAGTAATAATAATAATAACATTATTATTATTATTATTATTATTATTATTACATTTTGAATAATATAATTTTGTTTCACTGAATAATTTAAAATGACAAAAGTAATATTTATGGCTGTTTTAATTACTTCTTTTTCAGATGTTAAACCATCAAGCTGTCATTTGAGTGGAAAACCACAGGAAGCCTAAGAGTTTTTTTTTTTTTTTGATGACGGCCTCGAAGCG
>NW_015664196.1:21500-27680 GCF_001515625.1 Sinocyclocheilus rhinocerous | reverse complement strand
TTGATGACGGCCTCGAAGCGGTTCTCATCAAATTTTTTGGAAGATGGTTGACACGTGTTGCATTGCCAAATGCTTGTTATATGTGACCCAAGTTCATGTGGTGAGGGGTTTACTGTGATCTGAACTGCTCTGAGACACTGGAGAACAAAAAAAAAAACAAAGCAAAAAAAAAAGGATCATGACCTGCACATGTGTAAAGCCTGTACTGAGCTGAATCATGTAGAGCATATATCTATTCAATTAAAACACAGCCTTTGCGATTTGATAATTGTGATTTCTATTTTATTTTTTGATTATTTGTGTAACACCAACATAAATGCTGAACCCAGAACATTTCTTTAAATGATTGCACTCACCGACACAATTCAAACACTGAGGACTATGACAGGGCAGGGAACTAAGTACAGTAATCACTTACTCACACTGCCACCATTTTCCAGTCTGTGATAGCTGAGAACCTGATTCCAAACCCTGTTTTTACATCTGTAACCCAGCCCTTGGGGTCAGCGTTGAGGAAAATTACTTTTGCTGGTGCTGAGAGGCCATGCACTTCCGATACAAGAAAGCTTTTAGTGTAGTTTTATGTTTGTGATTGAAATCCTTTTCATGACAAGGCCTTCAACTCTCTGGTGGGTCTAGTTGTTTGCATGCTGTTTAGAGTGGCCAGCTGTGAGGTCAGGAGGGACTTTGTTATCCGTGTTCTCCACTCTTGCTGCTTCTATTTCAACTGATTTGTTTCGATTTAGCATTTTACATGAGTGCTGCAGGTGACCCTTTCAACATCTTGTCTGTACTTGACACATTTACCGTCCAGTCAAGCCTGAATGCATGCAACTGCTCTTCAGTTGCACACACACTTACTCAAGGACTTACCCCAGGGGGGCGCCAGCACCTGTCAAGGGGGGTGCGAGCATCAGTTAATTCAGAGACCTTCTCTTGAGAATTTATGAATATGAGTTAACAAATCTTTAGCCATCCACTAGGGGGCAATCTGACTCCCACTGCTAGTTTTCAGCCCCCCTATCTGTCACCTTAGCCCCCCAAAACTATCTTAACGATCAGGCCAGTGCTGCTTCCTCGAGAAAGTTTTTCATTCTCACGTGTTTTAAGTCTTGTCAGTTTAAACATTAAAGTAATTTTAAGCCATTTAAGCCCAATACATCTCAATGCGGTACTCACGCACTGTGATAGAGCGTTTCTATGCGCACCGCTCACACACCTGAAGTGCACAAACAAATAGCCTTCTCAGACAGCAAGTGAATACCAATGGCTGTATTGACAAGTATCCTTGTAAGCACAGTCGGTGGTTTTAAGTGAATGTAAACAGTAAAGAAAATATCAAACGTACATCAGTATAACGGATCCGTGCATTTCTTATGTAAATAATGTTAATCAAAAAGAGCAAAAGAAAAATTGTTCGCTGCTTTAATAGCTTTAATGGATATTTGCTTTTATGTTAATGTTAATAAAGTAATTCGGTGTGACTACAGTAATACCGGTTGGGTGTTGGATGTTGGGGGTGCGCGAGTGAAATTAGACCAACTTGGGGGGGCGCATGTCCTAAAAGGTGGAGTTAAATTAGACAAACTTGGGGGGGCGCATGTCCTAAAAGGTTCAAAACCCCTGCTATACAGCACAGGTAATGTTAACGAGGCAAATGAAATAGCAAAATGAAAGTAATTAAATATACCGCTGATAACTAGTTAATTTGGAAATAACCTAAATTAAAACAGATAGTGACAGAGATTCTTTCATCATTTAGTTACCTTCATGTAATTCCAAACCCATAAGACTTGGGTTAATCTTCAAAACTCAAATGAAGATATTTTTTAATGAAACATGAGAGATTTCTGTCCCTCCATTAGGAAGTCCAGGTAAGCAAAACCAGTCCAGAAAGGTCATAAAGGCTGTGTAAAAAGAATGCATATGTGTGTTTACATGTTAATAATCTCTTCAAGACTTCTGCTTGATTAATGTGGATTCATTTAATGACAAACTTCTTGACCGTTTCTTATGTCTTATGTCTTATGGTTTTGGAATAACATAATGGTGAGAAATGTTAACAGATTTTTTTTTTTTTGGGGGGGGTGAACTATGCAGTTTTGGACAACTAATCATGTATCAGTATTTTGTGATTTATTGATCACTTTAATAAGTCTTCCTCAATTACAGTTGTTTATTTATTTTCAGATTGGTTGTATCAATTTAGCTGGTCAAGGCTGTTTTTCCAGTGAGGGTTAATTGATTAATTTGATTTCATGATTATTCATTGATCTTACAATTCTTAATTGTCTAAAAATGTTTACATTAATTTAACAATGTATGCTATTAATTTTTAAAGCATGTACGTCAAAGAGGTTTATGTTAATGGCCCTACATTATAATTGCTAATATGCAAGGAATTGTAAATATATTCATCGAGATGTGACACCATTTCTTAGGCTAGTAACTGACCAAAATGCAAATGCTGCAGACAGTTGTGGTTTGACAGAACAGTGCTCTATAGCACCAGGTTTTGATGTGCTAGCCATATACACAGCCCTACCACATTCATTCTTCTGGCTTTTCTTGACAGCTTGAAATATGGGCATGTGGTGGGCACCTGGAGTTGTTGGAGTCATGTAAACACCAACTAAGATGAGAGGCTGCCAGCACATGTATCTGTAGCTGAGGGACCAACAGAAACTCATATTGATTGTTTTTGGAGTTTATAAAATGATGAAACATTTGAAACACTCTCATGCACTTGTATCATTGATGGAGATGTGATAAGAATCAATGTCCAAAGAAAAAGTTGGCAGTTGCATGTGAAGAGATATTTTAGACGTTGTTTCGTGAAAATTTGTTGAATTGGAAATGTGTTTGGGATGGTTTGTGATGAGATGAAACAGGTGTTGATATGAAATGCCTTTCTTTAGTTGCCAAAATCTCAAAATCCCCTTTTTAGTTGAAGATGTTTAATTAAAGCGTTGAATTAATTTGAATTAATTAATTTCTTTTTCAGATTTTTAATACTCTATCTGTTCCAGGTTCATCATCATCTGTCTAAATTAGTGACTTTAGCAATGTTATGAAGTAAGTTACCAACCATAAAGGCAATCAGAGGAAAACTTATACCAACTCTTAATAGTCACATATTGATCACGAACCACTAAAAAGACCACTGCAGAACTTGCTTGCTTAATTTAGCTTTGCATTTATGATTTTAATTTCCCTGGAAAAGTTATAGGAAATCTCAGTCTGTTCTCCTGGCAGGGATGTGAAAAGTACTTATGGAGTTGCATTTGCTCACATTTAGCCTTGTAGTCTATGACATACAAAATCAATAGCACTTCCATGAATTAACTGATAAATTAAGCCGCTGATTGATGGTGTTTCAAATCAATATAATAAATGGTGAAATACCCTCTACCCGATTAACAATTATCATCAATTCTGAAAAACTCAAAACACATGGAAATTATGTTTGTCACAAAAATTAAACTTGAGAACTGAACTATGTTTTGAGATTTATGGCTGTATGAGTAATCCTAATAAAGTATACAGTGGGGTCCAAAAGACTAAAATGAAGACTGTTTATTTCAAGATTGATGTTTTTTAAATCCCAAAGGAAAAAAGCTATTTATAATACTGTTCAAAAATATGGGGTAATTGAAAAAAATGGAATTAGAGACATAAAAAGAGACACTAAAACTTGAAAATGATTTCTGATAAATGCTGTTCTTTTGAATGTTCTATTCATCAAAAAATCCTGAGAAAAAGTATATCACTGTTTCCACAAAAAAGCAGAACAACTTCAAAAAGCCTGATTTCAGTGAATAAATATTAATGCTGCATGGTGCTGCTGCTTTGTGTACAGCAGTTACCAGGGAAACCGCTGTATTCTGCCATTCCAAGAGCCTCCTGCTGACAGAGAACAAATTTGCATTTTCAATATGCCCTACTGCTGTTTTTGTTTAGACCAATGTTAAAATCAACCCATGTTTTTATGCTGAAAACAGGCAAAGTTGTAAATGTGACCTGGTGAATTGGTAAGATAATGCATTATAAAAACCTAAACAATTAAGACAGTAAAATATATTTATATGTTATTTAATTAATGTAATAATTGATTGATAATTGTTTAAATTAATATAATAATTGATACTTTTGACTCATCCATTTTTTTTTAAATGGTTTAAAGGCTGAAATTTGAAGTTTAGCATTTTATGAAATTTTGTTTTTGTGAAATATATGTATATGAACTATAAATCATGCTTTTTACAGTAATTTTACGGTTTAATATTACCAATAGACATTACCCTATCCTGCTCATATGGTATTAATTTTATTTGTGCAGGTCTTAAAAAAGGTCTTAAAAAGTATTAAATTTAGGCTTAAAAATCCTGCTCTGGTTAAATAATATAAGGTATATTGCGCTGTCTTGTCATGTCACCTGCTTCCAGTGTAGAATGGATGTGAAGCATCTTCACTTTGGAAATTATGATCTAAATATATTATCTCACAGGGTCTCCCATGTGATCAAATATATCACAAGTAGAATGGACCAGCCCATAATTTACATTACATTAGAATCTAATCTACTACTACAGTACTCGGAGAAGAAACTTTAGAAAAGAAAACTGAAAACCACAAGATTATCAAATTAAGTGCTGGAGAACGCAGGGATCTTAAAGCGTTCATTAAGACTCTGCCATGCTCAATGCAATCAATGGATGAGCTCCAAATAAATCATAATGAAAGTAATACTTGGATTTGTTTCATTAGCATTTTTAATATGCTTCCACAATCATTGTGATCGTAAAAGTCATTCAGCAAGCCATTCCCAGATGTTCCATTCATGCCTTATTGACTCTCTAAAGCAAATCAATTTTTATGATATTAATTAAATGTGAAGTTGAGACAAGAACATGTTGCCTTTTATAGATTCACATTCAAAGGGGGAGGGACACTAATCGAACATAATCTCTGCAGCTTTGGGTGGCAATAACAGAACATCCGGTATTGTAATCTCCTTTAGGAATAACACTGACCTACATGCCCATGAATAGAGAAAAAAAACAAAAAAAACTTAACTCAGAGTTTGTTTTAGACCAGAAGTTATACAGCAAATAATCAATATTAATGTCACTTTGATGGACTAGGTTGTAAATTATCTGTCAAGCTCTATTTTTATCTGTTGTTTATCTCTTGGCAAATTATACAGATGTGATTCCATTTTCATATGATTTCATCTTGGCATACACGTTATTGACATTTTGAATAAATAAACATAACATTTCACTGTAGCCTAGGTGTACATAACAGTCCTGTATTATTTAACCTGTGAGCAGCATAGCTTAAGAATTAATCATTCATGGTTCAAATGTTTGAGCTTTTTGAAAGATGTCTCTTATGCACACCAAGGCTGCATTTATTTAATCGAATATACAGTAAAAACAGTAGTTTGTAATATTTTTGCAATTTAAAATAACTGCTTTCTATTTTAATATATTGTAAAATGTAATTTATTCTTGTCAAGGCAAAGCTGAATTTTCAGCAGTCATTACTCCAGTCTTCAGTGTCACATGATCCTTCAGAAATCATTTAAATATGCTGATTTGGTGCTCAAGAAACATTTCTTATGCTGAATAAAAGTATGAATTTCTTAAAAAAAAAAAATTAATAAAAAAATCTTTTGACCGTTATTGTCTAATGACTAAACTATTTTTATTTTATTATATTTTTATTGTAATAACTAAAACTATGAACTGGCAAGCATTTGGTGAAATTGATAAGTTACATTTCTTCAGTCATGGACAGAAAAAAAAAAAAAAAAATCAAAGGCATTTAATATAAATCATAAGGGTGGGTAAATGATGACTCTATTTACATTTCTGTTTAAACTATTACTTTTGAGTCACTTTTTCTTACTGTGAGCTCACTGAGATTCTCTTTCTGTCAGAGTGAAATCACTGTGCATATAATTAAAGGGGTCATATGATGCTGCTAAAAAGAATATTATTTTGTGTATTTGGTGTAATGAAATGTGTTTATGCGGTTTAAAGTTAAAAAAACACATTATTTTCCACATACTGTACATTATTGTTTCTCCTCTATGCCCCGCCTTTTTGAAACGCGTCGATTTTTACAAAGCTCATCGTTCTGAAAAAGCGAGGTGTGCTGTGATTGGCCAGCTAT